>NC_056751.1:241292328-241417328 GCF_019279795.1 Protopterus annectens
ATTTTTTGTTCCCATACCACATCACTGTGGTATTGCCTGTAAACACCTTGACAGGGCCGGGGGAATAGAGGATGAAAGGCCTGAAGAGTCAGCAGAAAAGCTCTCATCTCCTTGATGCTGATGTCGTCTTTCTGTTGGATACGACCAGACTCCCTGCACCTTTAGGCAGCCAAAAGTTGCTCCCCACCCCACATCTGAGGCATCTGTGAACAGCTCCTGAGAGGGAAGAGGTGGATGAAAAGGGTGCCCTGGACTGTGAGTCAATTGCTGAATTCACCAATGAAGTTCCTGCTTGAGACACGGGAGAAGAGGACCTAAGAAATTGAGGGGACGAGAATGCTAAAGCCAAAATGAGTTTAGAAACCCAGAACAGGAAAATATCACTCAAAAAATGACACAATGAACAAGAACTTTTATTCAATTGAGTGCTTCTGCCCACCACAGGACTTCATTATAATACAGTTATAATGCAACACATTACTTTAAGTTTTAAAATACCACTGAAATTGCATTGTTTTGAACCAAGCTTTGTGTTGACTTTAGAAATCGCTCAAGTTCTCATAAAGAGTTTGCAAAAGGGAGAATAGGAACAGTGGAAGCCAACCCAGAGCTCTCAGAAATATTTTTGCTGTTACAGAGGTCAGAGTAAGAAGGGGCTGAAAAAAGGAAATGAGAATTAGGTCACTGGGAGGAAGCAGGGATGCCAGCATAGAAACAAAATGCACTCAAGAAAGACAATCCTGAGGAGGAGTCAGAAAGAACCTTTTGAGATTTATAGTGAACTCCAGGCTCTGCAGAAGGGAGAGTGCAAAGTGAAGATTTTCAAACAAGATCTCTGGAGAGGATATCTGAAACAGGTCAGCATCTAAGTAGGGAAAAACGGAGGCATTTGGTGGCAGTAGAAAGGCCAAAGCGCAAAGCAAAGACCTGGAAATGCCAGGTAGCAACAGAGAAATGTAAAAAATGTCCTGAAAAGGGGATGAATTGGAATATGAAGTTAAGCATCTTTGAGCTCCAGTGCCACAATCTAAGCCTGAGGAAACAAAAAATGGAACAAAGTCTGAAGGGACAACATTTAAAAAGAGGGAACCTTCAGAAATTTATTTAGGTGAGAGGTCTAAAATTGGTCTCAAAGTACCCTCTTTCCTGGGTACTAGAAACATTCTGGAGTGAAAATCCCTTTCCTTTGTAAAACTGCAACATCTGAATAGCACCCAGAGTCAAGAGATCCTGAAGCACTCCTGGAAAGGATAGTGGTTCTGAAGGATTTGAGGAATTCCCATAAAAGGGGGAAGAGATTTCCAGACCATGAAATACCCTTGGCAGATAATTAACAGAACCCAGGAGTCCTGAGTAATCTTTAACCAAACTGGGAGTGATAGAGAAAGGTTAAGAGAAAGGGGAAAGTGGTCGAGAATAGGATAGTCAGACAGCACCTGGTTTATCAGTAAAAAGGAGACTTCTGGGGCACTGAAGTCTGAGTAGCTTTAGCAGGAGAAGCCTGTTTTCCACCTTTCTTCCCCTTGGGGGGAGGGCGAGATTGCCTACAAAGACTGGTTTATTGGGGACATTTCTATGAAACTTAGGTACAGGAAAAACAAAAACATGTTTAAGTTCCTCTAAAGCCTTGTCATTATCCTGAAGGGGCTTAAACAAATCAGCAGCAGCTTCACCAAACAAGTGTTTATTATTCAGAGGAGAATCCATCAACTTAGCCTTAATATTATCAGGCAAAGGTTGAAGCTGAAGCCAATATCATCTCAACACAGACCCAAAGGCCAGCAGCCCTACAGAAAGCATCTGCGGCATCATAACTACACCTGATGGAATGACAAGCCACCAAGGAGGAAGTACTTAACAAGGAAAAGGAAGACATCTCCCCCTTCAGAGTCTGAAAGATCAGAAATTACCTGACAGGCCTGGAAAGAACAGCCAACATGTACCTGGACATACTGGTCTGATGATTGACAGCCCTAAAAGCTGAATTAGCTGAGTTGTAAACCTTTTTGTTCAACCTTTTCACAGTTCTGCTATCTTTGTCAGAAGGCAATAACTCTTGAGAAAAAAGCAATTGACATGGCTTGTCAGAAGCCACAGACGACACCGAAGAGCCAGCAGAAGGGGACCTGTAATGAAATCTACAGTTCTCAGGCACCCTATAAAACCTATCAGGATTCTTGGGAGCATAGGGCTAGGAGTCAGGAGCCTTAGAAGCACTAGAAAAGGCATCCAACAGGAGGTACAGCAGGAGGCTTGGGAAAGTCCATCTGCAAGAGCTCATACCACCTTTTCTGCACTTCAGAAACCGGAGCGCAATCCCATTTAAAAAAACTCTACTAGAGATTGTGTCCCAAAAAGAAATTTCCCCAAAAGTAGTATCAGGACTAGCAATTCTCCTTCCTCAGACTCATAACCTGAAGGAGAGGGAATCTGAGGGGAGCAGGCAAGCAATTCCTCATCTGAATCCACCTCCTTCTCAGAGGAATCCTGTTCCCTGGGTCTTTTAAGGGTAGCACAGGACCAAGGAGGTGCTGGAACATTAACACGCTGAGGAAGTTTTTAAGCCAAAGCATTACACAACCCCCAAGTGAAATTTTGACACTCTGTGGGTCCTTAAGAGCTGGAATATTTTTAGTTTTCTGCTTCTTCTTTAAGGGGATGTCCGCCTTATGAAATGTATAAGGCTCCAACTCAGAACTGCATTCAATAATTTTAGTAAGAACTTCTTCCCCGACTAAAATTTGAGGAACATCCCTAGGTCCCTCTGAAATAATTAGCTGCAGGTCTCCCTGAACGTCTGATGCGAACGTCTGCAAGGCCTCCAAGGAAGTGGCTACAGTCAGACCCCCACCGTCCTCTGAACCAGTCGTGGACGAAGAATCCAATGATGGAGCAGAGTGAACCTCCAGGCTTTCACTTGCCTCAGGACAGACATCTGGCAGAGGTTGTACATCAGAAGAATCCTGCCTACACTTCTTGTACTTCTTCACGGATGGCTACCACTTGTAGTGGGAAGTTGCTTCCGTTGTGTCTTTAGCCAAGAGCTTAAGACATTGACTCTCCAGATACAAAGCCAAAGAAGAACGCTTACTACAGAGGGTATTGTGAACAGAAGCCTGACAGACTTGAACATGATGCATGGTCGTGCAAAGCACCAAAGCAGAGCAAGCACTACTCGCTATGGTCTTTATCGGGAAATCCATCACACTGGCATTTACCCATCTTGAATGACATGAAACCCCACATGCAATAAAACATACAAAAGTACGATAAAATAAACCCCAACAGGGCACTTATCTGCAACTGCTTGGTGAAAGAACAACAGAAAGGGCATTCAGACTATCAAGAGATCGCATTCGGACTGGCAGCAAAGAAGTTCTGAGGATGGTACTTCCAGTCACCACCTGTATGCCCTACACTGCACAAGTTCCATACATGTGATGTACGGTGTACCTTAAAGCAACCTAAAAGCTTTGGTATACTGGCTGAACCTCGGACTGCCCTTGGCAGAGGATCCCTAGTGTAATAAATACTGCAACAGTGAAATGAAAGGACATCATTCTGCATCAAAGGGTTCAATTTTGTAATAGCAAACACAGCAAAGTACTTGTCACACTTAATACAATGTAAAATGTATTTTCTGTAGCAAAGCAACAATCAAATTACAATAAAAACTGAATACTTAATGTTTATAAGTTTGTATAAAGGGAGAATGCAACAATCAGGTTTTGCTTTGCTAGTTTTTCTATTTATGGTAAATTTAATTTACAAGACCCACCTACAATTCATATTTACTGTGCAAACATTAGCAGCTAATGGCTACATTTATAATTAATGATTCATTTTCTATGGCTTGATGATTTCACTGTCCATGTCCAAGCACATCTTAACATCCAGCACAATACAAGACTGCTTCCTTTCTAACATTAATAGGTGTTAACATTTTTTTTATTAGTAGAAAGCTTTACTTAAAGGCCCTACATTTTAAATTATATAAAAACAAATTAGAAGTTATGTATCTACCATAACGTTCCATGTTAGTTGTCTTCTCTCGCCTTCTTTCTTGCTGGATGGGTTCGGAGCCGATCCTCGGCTCCGACTCGGCACTTGCTTTAGCTTGAGAACTCCTTTTACCAGCTCGAGGCAACCCTATATCCCATGATGCAAGGCGGAACTACCTCAGATCTCGTTTGGTAGCTAACCTACCCTGCTAAGGACTAACCTAACATAATTAGGAAAACCAAGTTCATAATAAGAGCCCTCAATGAAGGCTCAGGAGGAAACAACCTGATAGGAACTCTTCAAGATCTGTCCAGGCCAGGGGGTAGGAGGGAGGGACGCAAGAAAGAAGGCGAGAGAAGACAACTAACATGGAACGTTATGGTAGGTACATAACTTCTAAATGTTAAGTTGTCAATCTCGCCTTCATTCTTGCTGGATGGGACCGCGTCCCTAGCACCTGTATCCCGGGTGGCTCAATGGAACAGACTCTTGAGAACTTTGGAACCAAAACTGGCCCTGTCTCTGGAGGCCAAGTCTAACTTGTAATGAGAGACAAAGGTATGAGGAGTGGCCCAAGTAGCTGCTGCACAAATGGTATCAATGGGTAGTCTATCCTGAAAGGCTGCAGAAGTGGATAGACTCCTGGTTGAGTGTGCTTTTGGTTTAGAAGGTAGTTGCTTGCCTCTGAGAGAGTACACATAGGAAATGGTGGAAGACAACCATCTGGATAAGGTCACTTTAGAAACTGGAAGACCTATCCTGTTTTCTGCATAGGAGACAAATAATTGGTCCGATTTCCTGAATTGTTTCGTTCTATGCAAATAGTACCTGAGCTGACGATGGACATCCAAAAAATGAAGCTTTTGTTCAGCTCTGTCAGAATAGTTTGGGAAAAAGACTGGTAGATCTATGGATTGATTAATATTGGTTTGAGACACAACTTTGGGGAGAAAGGACGGGTTCGTTCTTAAGGATACCCTGTCCTTATGAAAACCAAGTAAGGGGAACGGATGCAGAGAGCTTGAATCTCGGAAACCCTTCTTGCTGAAGTGACAGCCAGTAAGAATATAGTTTTCCAGGTCAATAATTTCAAGGAACATGAAGCAGACTGTTCGAAGGGAGGTAACATCAAGGATGCCAACATTAAATTTAGATCCCATTGCGGAGGAGGATGCTTTATCGGCGGCTTTAGGAGAAAAACTCCTCTCAGAAAGGCCTTGCATAATCTATGAGACATAATGTTATTATCATGCAAGCCAACATGATACTTGGAAATAGCAGCCAGTTGAACTTTAACTGTAGATGAAGAAGATCCTGACTGAAAAACTTCAGCCAGGAAATCTAAAACAGAATGCACAGGAGCAGTAAAGGGATCAATATTCCTGGAATGTGCCCAAATAGAAAAACGTTGCCACTTGCTAGCATAAATAGTTCTGGTGGACGACTTTAAAGAAGACACTAAGATGTCTCTGACAGAATCAGAGATCATCGGAAGCCTGGCTAGGGAAGGAAGTGGAGCAACCAAGCAGTGAGGTTGAGAGAATGAATGGCCCGGTGCTGCTGACCCGACTGGTGGATCAAAAGATCCAGAACTGGGTCCAGATGCCAGGGCTGCACCAGGAGGTGATGATGCAGAGACGGAAACCAAATTTGTCGAGGCCAGTAAGGGGCAATGAGAATCAACTTGGCCCGCAAAACGGTGGCTTTCTGAATGACTTGTGGAATCAAGGGAAAGGGAGGAAAAGCGTACAGAAGTCCCCAGGGCCAATCCTGGGTTAGAGAGTCTCTCAGGGGTTGGCCTGGTAGGGGAAAAGAGGGTGAAAAAAAAAATCGGGGCACTTGTTGTTTTGAGGTGTAGCAAAAAGATCGCAACAAGGTGTGCCCCACTTCAGAAAAATCTGATCCACTACAGATTGATTGAGAGACCACTCGTGAGGCATCAGAATGGATCTGCTCAGCCTGTCCGCCAAGAGGTTGGACCTGCCGGGGATGTGCGTTGCTATCAGAAACCGATGAGAGGAGATTGCCCATTGCCAAAGTCTGAGAGCTTCTCGACACAACGGATAGGACCTGGTCCCGCCCTGCTTGTTGATGTACCAGACCACGGACATGTTGTCCGTTTGTACTGCAATAGACCCCGTGGGAAGAAAGTCGTTGAGGGCTTGCAACGTTGAAAGCACCGCTCTCATCTCCAGGACATTGATGTGCAGATGGTATTCTATGGGTTGCTACGTCCCGTGGACCATCCTGCCCTGATAATGCCCCCCCACCCGATCAGAGAGGCATCCGTAGTAACTGTGGCAACTGGAGGAGGGAGAACAAAGGATCGGCCCTGATAAAGAAGAGGGGAAGATATCCACCAGTTCAGATGAGTTCTGCACGATTGTGTGACTAAGATTTCGTGCCTCATCGGAAGACTGTGGTACGACCACTGAGTGAATAACATCCACTGCAGAAGACGCATGTGGAAGCGAGCCAGTGGTAAAAGAACAATGTCCGCAGCCATAAGACCTAGAACCTTTAGTATCAATCTGGCTTTGACCTTGCTGCTCTGCAATAGAATCAGAACGAATTTTTGGATGTCCAGAATTCTTTGATCTGTTAGTCTGGCTAACATTTTGACGGTGTTTAATTCTGCGCCTATAAAGGTGATAGATTGGCAAGGCCGCAGAGAAGATTTTTCGAAATTTACTGAAATTCCCAAACTCCTGCAAAGCTGCAGAGTGTAGTCTCTGGTCTGAAGAAGCTGACACCTGGTGGTGGCGGAGAGGAGCCAGTCGTCCAAATAAGGAAACACCTGGAATCCTTGACATCTCAGATGAGCTGTGACCACTGCCATGCATTTGGTAAACACTCTGGGGGTTGAAGTGAGGCCAAAGGGCAGGGCTCTGAATTGGTAATGACTGGTCCCTAGCCGAAAGCGGAGAAACCTTCTGGAGCGCCTGTGAATCTTTATGTGATAGCACGCGCCCTGAAGGTCTATAGAGCACATCCAGTTGTCCTTGCCCAGAAAAGGCAGAATGGACTGAAGCGTGACCATCCGGAATCTTGCCTTTTTGACAAATCTGTTTAGACTGCTCAGGTCTAATATTGGTCTCCAATCTCCCGTCCTTTTGGGGACCAAAAAGAATCTCGAGTAGACGCCGGATCCTACTTGGTCTGCCGGAACAGTCTGGACGGCTCTTTTTCCTAGGAGCTTTGAAACCTCCTGTTCTGCCAAATCCCTTTGACCGGGTGAGATGTCTGGAAGGGATTGATGAGGTACGGGATACCTTTCGAAGGGGATTTTGTAACCCTCGGATATGATCGACTGTACCCACATATCTTGTGAGCGGGAATGCCAGGCCACTGGGTACAGCGAAATCCTTCCCCCGACTGCCTCCAAGGGTGGACAGTCGGGCAACACCTCAGGGGTGCTGAAAGGGCTTCTCAGGAAGAGACTCCCTGTTGCCCTGGTTCTGAGGACCCCCTGCCTCTAGGGTGGCGTATTATTGTTACCCCTCTGCCTCTGGGGTAAACTGACCACGTGTCCGTGTAGCTCCTTGGGCTTTATGAACCACATCTTCCCTCCCTTCTGACCCTTGGGATATGGTCTAGAAGGGGTGGAAAAATGGACTCCAACGGCAGAAAGAGTTTTACCGTCCTGCTCACACCTGGTCAAGGTATCCTTCACCTGAGGTCCGAACAAAGCCGAACCATCAAAGGGGTATTGGTGAAGGACGCTTTAAAGGGGTCCAAAATTACAAAGCCGCATCCAGGCTTGACATCTAAGAGCCACTCCTGTGCCTGCGGCCCTGCTCGCTCCATCGGCCGCATAGGATATGAGCCGCATGGAGGAGTTGGATAAGGAATTCAGGATTGCTAGCTGTGAGGCAATCTTTTCTTGAGCCCCAGCAGCAGAAGGATCCTGGACCACTTCACCTAGTTCCTTGAGAATATCTCTTTGAAGCCTGGTGAAGTGACAAAGGTAGTTCAGCGAACGATAGCAAAGGTCGCTGAAGAAAACATCCGCTTTCCATACCTGTCCATGGTTCTAGAATCCTTGTTAGGAGGATGGACAGGTACTGAAGGATCCACAAGTTCCTTCTTAGTGGCCGCCGCCACCATAGCATCCACAGAGACGCCTTGGAAAGAAACTGTTTGTCCGTAGGGGCCGTAATAAACTTGGATGGTCTCCTGGGGACAGGTTCCACAGAATCTGGAGCTGCCCACGCCTTCCGAGCCACTACCTGCATAAGTGGGTTGAAAGGCGGAGACACCCAGGAGGTGGAGGGTCGGGATCCAAAAGCCTCCAGCTATACCGACTCATCCTTGGAGGGATCAATGGATGGCCAATTCCCCCTCTGTTTGAGGAGCTCAAGGATGTCTGAAAAGGAGACATCCTCAGAGGGGATCAGGAACCCTCCGACTCATCTAAGTCGGTATCAGATGTAGTAGACTCAGGGGAGTCTGTCTGTTTCCTCTTACACGTCCTCTTCCGAGGGGGTTCACCTGCAGGATCAGGAGAAACTTCGGAAGAGGAGGAAATTCCCAATGGGGAAACCTGGGGCGATGGATCCCTGGGCCTGAGAGCAAGAGGCTGGCAAGAGGTGTCTACAGGCACCGAAGAGGGAGGAGCTAGAGGGATGGACAGTTGACCTGGCTCAGGAGCCAGGACACTCATCACCTCAAAGGCTCCCCTCCCTGGGAGACCGGAATATCCCCGTTCCGAGGACACAGGAATTCCCGGCTCCACTGTGGGAGAAGGCTCCGAGGCTGATGTCAGTGCCGAGCTTACCAAAGCCGAAGCCCCGAGAGGGAGAGCGGGGTCGGACATGCCACTAGCCCCCTCGGAGCCGACCAGGGAAACTCGACGACCGGATCCCTCCAAGGAAGGTCTCAAGGAGGAGATCGGAGCCGAAGACGACGGAGCCGAAGGATGTATCGGCTCCGGCACCGAAACAGTCGCTGTCCCGAGAAGCTCCGGCTCCGAACTCTGGTGGGGAGTCGGAGGAGGAAGTTCAAGGGGTGAAGAAATAGCCGAAGTCTGCCGAGACGGGCTATGGAGCATTTGGGCCAGTGCCTGCGACTTTAACAGCCTGCTTACCACCCTCTCTAAGTCGTGGTCAGACAGCCTGGAAGATCTCGAAGATCGGCTCCGATGGCTCTGCTCCGACAAAAGAGGAGACCCCGGAGCAGAGTGGATACTCTCCAATGAAGGGGACCGAGATCTCTTTCGGGACAAAGTCATCGGAGCCGAAGTCCCCTGAATTCCAGATGGAGCCGAAGGTTTCTCGGCTCCGATGCTGGATAAGGTGTCGGCTCCAGCCGGAGCCGACAATGCCACAGTAGATTGGGTGTCGGAACCAATCGGTGCCGAACCCACTACTTTCGAAGCAGAAAGATCGGCTCCAGCCGGAGCCGAGATCGGCTCCGACGGAGCCAGAGCCACCGGAGGAGGCTTAGATACTGTAGCCTGAACCTTCGGAGGCTTAGAAGGTTTACCGGAACCTGTTTTAGAGGGAGAACCTTCTGGCTTAAGTAAGCCACGGAGGATCAATTTATTCCTCCTTTCCTGCAGGACTCTCTGGCTAAAAGAGTGACACAAAGCACAGGAGTCCTGCAGGTGCAAAGGCCCCAGGCAGTAAACACAAGAAGTGTGACCGTCTGTCAGAGACATCTTCTGACAGCACGAGTCACACTTCTTGAAGCCTGAGACCTTGCCTTCCTTAGACATAGTCCTAGAGGAAGAAAGTCACACACACCCCAACAATCACACAATTAATCCCCCAACACACAGACACACAGGTAGGGATTAAGCAATGGGGTCTAGGCCTAACTTAAAATTCTTTAACAATTATAAAAAGAATTTAAAACTTTTTAAGTTTAAGGGAAATAGGGTGGGCTGTAGAAACACTACACACTATAACAAGGGGAATAAGGGAGAAATAAATCCCTGACTAAGCTTTTTTGACAAAATCAACTTACCTCAGCTGGCAAAGGAGACCTCTTTTGCTAAGCGGCAAACGAGATCTGAGGTAGTTCCGCCTTGCCTCATGGGATATAGGGTTGCCTCGAGCTGGTAAAAGGAGTTCTCAAGCTAAAGCAAGTGCCGAGTCGGAGCCGAGGATCGGCTCCGAACCCATCCAGCAAGAATGAAGGCGAGATTGACAACTTAACATTATAAATTATTCTCTCGGTGCAACTTTAGATCAATGGCAGCAGTACAGCAGGAAACAGGCAAACCACATTCCTAGTTTTATTTCTTAGAACTATTTTAATTGAATTAACTTCCACTTTTGCAGTCTAAGTATAAAGGAAGCTCTATTTCAATTCTTTAACCATCAAGCCGCAGTACTTCACAAAACAGTTAAAATTCAGAACAAAGTTAAGCCCTAATAAAAAAAAAAGTAAGCATTATGAAGAGATATCTAAAAAAGGTAAAAATAAACTGTTGACGAAAATGAAATATGTGAAATGACGGATCCCCATCAGATGACAGAAACTTTGACAGAATCCCATTTGACTGAGAACATAAGACTGAAATTTCAAAATACTGAAAAATCACTTGCCTGAAACCCTTAATACTGAAATCTTACAATGCTAAATTTCAACATACTGAATTGTAAAGTGGACGACATAAAACCAGAATAGGTGGGGGGGCTACACTCCCACCTATATATACTAACTCTAGGATCGCACTACAGTGGGGAAAAGGTATATACCCTTTTCCCCATTGTAGTGCGATCCTGGAGTTAGTATATATAGTTGGGGGGGTGTAGCCCCCCACCTATTATGGCCTTGTATTGTCCACTTTACAAGTCAGTATGTTGAAATTTAGCAATGTAAAATTTCAGTATTTATGGGCTTCAGTCAAGTGATTTTTCAGTATTTTGAAATTTCAGTCTTATGGTCTCAGTCAAATGAGTTTCAGTCATATGAAGTTTCTATCATCTGATAGGGATCAGAAATGACACATTACCAAAAAGAAAATAAGTGAAATCTAAGATACTGATACAGATGGTCACTATGACCAGTTCTGCAGCATACAAAGTTTGCTGCACAATGATTCTCTCAGCAAATCTGTTACCTTGAAAAGTCTTCGGAACACAAAGCAACTAAAAGTAAACAAAGTAAAATAAATAAATAAAATGAAAGCAATAAGCAAGGATAATTTCATAGTCTTTCGGCTTTTCCTGGTTAGGGGTCGCCACAGCTGAACTCCCATCCGCTAATGATTAGCAGTGGATTTTTACAGTGCAGAGTTGCCAGCCTGACGCCCAGCCTTCAAAGAAGGCATGCCCATTCACGCACCTACTTGCATATGTCTTTAACATCACTTGACCATGGGGAGGACATGCAGACTCCACAAAGGTGCTCCAGCCGAGAACTGAACAGGAGATATGAAGGTTTAATTCAGGAGAGGAACACAGCTCACGGTGAAAGACAAAGTGACTTCATGCCCAACAGAAGCACAATAAGATACTTCTAATAATCATCCTGGATATAATTAATTAACCATTTATAAAAAGTTGCGGTTTTACAAACAGGAAAGGAAAATAAAAAAAAAACAGCGATCAACATGAAAGGCACACAGTTTAAAGTTCTTAATCTATAACATTTTTAAAAGTCTCCACTTGCAAATGATAAAATATATCCAATCACAACAAGATCCAAGTAAGATGAAAGGTAGTATTATGGCAGTGTTGTTTTGCCTTGAAGGACAGCAACTTGTTAAATGCAGCCCAAAACTTAGTTCTAAATCAGGTTATCTGAAGCTGAAGTAAAACCCTTGTGGCTCTGGTTAAGTTGCTGTTGAGTATGTGGTGATGCTAGATATATTGGTATCCTTAAGTCCAGCATGACCAGTTTCTATTTACAACTGCAGTGCTAAAGCATTACAACCATCTTACCTTGCCCTGCTGCATAGAGCAGTCCACACATCCAACCTGAATGTTGCCATGTTTTGCTCCAGGGATGATTTGTAATCTTTCAAAGTTGCTTCCTAAAATCACAATATCACAGCCTGATGCATACGCCGTAAAAGTAAGGAAAAAATATAAGACACGAGATAAAACATACAATGTAATAACATATAAAAACATTCTGAAAACATACCACTCCCCTTACTATACCCAAATTAAGGCACAAAATTCTAGCTAACTGAATAAACTGATTATGCCTGCTACCATGCTCTATTTGAATTTAACAGAATTAACCACATAATATGAAAAACATTTATCTGCTGTAAGTTCTTGATCTAACTCATGGGTATCGTTCAAATATTACACTAGGTTTAAAACAGCATACTAAGATGATGAGAACATTCAGATACAATAACTACTATCTTTCTTCATAACTACAAAGAATGTGCACTGACATTCAATAAGTGCATAAAGGAGTGTCCATTTGAGAAAAAATATACAGGACTAGGGGAAAAAGTAGTATTTGCTCACAATTACTACTAATTCACAGTGAAACCATATCTATTTTTGCAGGGCAAACACAAAGGGGAACCACAAGTTAATTGCTATGGCTATTTTGTCTGGGACATCTAAACAAATTTAATCTGGTGATAAAAAAAAAAAAAAAAAAAAAAAAAACTTATGCAATGTTGATGGCATGGCTAATATGGAGCAAGATCTGACATCGCTTGCAAGCAGAGGGAAGTGACAACAGGGTTTTAATATACAAACATAAGGCTTTGCATTTTCTGGGGAGAATATGGCACAACACACAATGGTATGGAAAAAGAGGGAAGGATGAGGAGAAAAGTTATCTAGAGAATTACAACTACCTTTAGGCTGGGTGAACATGTACTGTGATGTGAGTTGTTATGGCTAAAGCCAGCAGAATGCAGCAATAAGTAGTTGAGAGATACAGGAGCGATTTTCTTACTGCACACCGAACTAGTAGGGCTACTTAAGATGAACCTGACAGACATTACACCAGTAAACAGCAAAAAGTGTACAGCTACACGTGGTAAGTGGAGGGATTAAAATGCCTAGAGTACAAACTTATCCAAAAACTGCAGCCTTGTACACAATCTGCTGACCAGATCCCAGCTGAATATCTGCAAAAAGCAGCAACATCTGTAGCCTATCCTATATCTATACTTATAAACAGAACCATTAATGAGGGAACCATACCAGCCATGTGGAAATCCCCTACATAAAGGTGGGAACTCAAATGAATACTCTATCAACCTATAGCCCTATTATACCCTTTAGCTAAAATCATGGAAAGATGCATTCATCATCAGCTACTTAACCATTTAATTCAGCACAACATACTTGCCAGTACCCAGCATGGTTTTAGGCCATTCCATAGTACCAATACTGCCCTCTTATCCTTCACTGATTCTATTAATAGATACCGTAACAATAATATTCTCTCTTCAGCTCTCTTTGATCTTTCAAAAGCTTTCCACATGGTAAACCACCCTTTGCTTATAAACATTCTCAAATCACTTTCTGTTAATACACTATCTATACAATGGTTAACTTCCTACCTCAGCAATAGGCAGTAGGCAGTGCTTTGGGAGAATAATCTATCTTCCCACCTGCCAGTCACCCTGGGTGTTCCCCAGGGCTCAATTCTAGGTCCTCTACTCAATTTTTATCAGAGATCTGCATCTAGCTATTCCTCAAGCTACATGTATACAATATGCAGACGATTCTACATTTACCTGCACAGTCAATTCTTCCTATGAACTGCAATCCCCAACTCAGAAGGTATTTAACACATTAGAGACATGGTTCTTAAAACATCATCTCCTATTGAATCCCAAAAAAACAAAACTCCTGCTCTTAACTCCTAACCTCAAGTCCACCCCAACAGACTTCAGTCATCTCTAAAAATGGTACCCTCATTTCTCCTGACTCTACCACCAAACTCTTAGGAATTACAATAGATAACAACCTTAACTTCGACACTCATATTAATAACACTATAAAAACAGTTAACAGAAAAATGGGCTCCCTATATAGGATCAAACCCTTCCTTACTTCTACAGCTAGAACTACTATTGCCCACTCATCTAATCTCTACATTGCTCTATGCCTCACCAATCTACACAAACCTAACAAAAAACAACCGGCTCAAACTAGCTAGTGTTTATAATAACATTGCCCGATTTTCCACTGGAAATCCCTTCAGAACCCATCACTGTCAGAATCTTAAACAACTAGGATGGCTTTAACTACAGAATCAGCTTCAATTCAACCAACTTACAATTGCCCATAAGGTCCTTAATCAACCTACCAAAACTCCAATACTCTCAAACCTCATAACCCCCTATAAAAATCTTAATACCTTAAGCTCATCAAATAAACGACTAGTTAGCATAAGTAAGTCCATCAACATGGCAGGTGACTCTGTTCTCAAACACAGCTGGCAAAAACTGGAACCTTCTACCTAGTGAACTTGCTTCACTTCCATTCCTACCCCTCTTCAAACAAAAACTCAAATTATTCCTTAGAACGCACTGGCTATGCCCTTGCAGTAACCCTGACTAAAATTTAACCTTTGTTCCAATACTTCCTAGTTTCTACTTTCTTACTAGTCTATGTTGTTTAGCATAAATGAAAGCAGGAACTGTAAAAATACTGTAACGTTTTAATTACTTACTTCTGAATATTATGTCCTAAATTCTGTACATCGTTATGTACAACACAATGTAGTTCGAAATATTTGCTATTACTATTTTATTGTAACCTACCTGGTTACTTACTGTTTCTGCTTATTTTCTTGTAACCTTTAACCTTTGTTAATTCTGTTGTGTTCATCGGAGCTTTTCTCTCTGGGGCTCTACTGAAAATGGACATATATCCAGTTAGACTAGCCCGGTCAACAAATGTAAAATAAATAAATAAAACAGAGGTCAATATTAACTAACCAGCCATTCATGACAAGGAGGCAGGATAATGTCTAAAATGCTCTCTGAATGGAAAGAAATTACCTCAAATGGGGACACTGTTGAGAGATGGAAGAAACACTAGAATGAACTCAGACATCCAATGGACACGCTCTTCTTACAGCCAACAGTGCTCACATAGATGGTGGGACTTCATATATTTCTGCAGGTGAGGTCAGAGGTGATTAAAAATTCTACTGCGACAAGGCTGTAAAAGTAAATTACATCCATCTGGAAATTCTGAAGGCATGGGACTTACTTTGGGATATCATGGGTAACGTACTTTTTAATGCTACAAGAAGGGATGAGATAGTACCACTGGACTGGTAAAATGCGATAATGGTCCCTATTTTCAAAATGGGTTGGGGGGGGGGGCAGAAATAGCATACTACATTCAGAAAAGGGAAAATGCTTTTCAGACTCACTAGGAAAGGTTATGCCAAGTACCAGACAAGAGACTTGCCCAACAGCCAAACCTCTCACTCAAGAGCTGCAACACATTCCATCAAGACTGTGAAACAAGATCAAGCTTGTCCTTACACACATACTGCAGGGGTCAAGGAAGCTTTCAGTGTTGTATACCTACATTTTCCGGTACCTAGAAAAGATACGATATAGCATAACCCATAATATCATTTAGCAGAGGTTAATAGTACAGGGTCCTGAGGTTACAGCTATATGCCAATCGGTCCCTCTGAGTCATGAGAACTGTGTTCACATTCGCAACATCACGTCCAATATGCTCAAGTAAGGCCAAGGATTATGCAAATGGTGTGTTGCCTCACCTCCAGTCTACGTTTTTCACGAACAGGATACAAAGTAAAGCCAAGACTTGAACATCCAATTTATAGATGATGAGACTGCATCTTTTTATTTGCATGTGATAGTACGTTTTTTTATAATCAAGTAACTGTGCTGCTCTCTAACATGCACTGAAATGTATAAGGCTCCAACTCAGAACGGCTGAATGTGGAGCAGTGGGGATAAAGGACAGTACCAACAGTTCAGAGGTCACAATTCTCATTAAGAGACTGACTGTTGGCTCTGTGGTGCAGAGAAATTAAGTCCTGAATGCAACAAGCAAGACCCATAACTCAACTACTGACGTGAAATTTTTAAAGTACTAATATTGGGTGGAAATCACAGGCAGTAACAGGGAAACAGCCAGAACACATGGAAGTTGAACAAATCATAAGTGTGACACACTGTAGGCAGGTTTGGGCCTTTCCCAGTGTTAAGTGTATGCCCACTCATTTCTCACTATCTAGTACATTATGGATGTAAAGGGCAAATAAGAACCTGCAGTCCTTCCCAGGAAGGCTGTACCTGTACACCCAACTCCAGTCTCTTCCAGCTGTGGGGTGGTAGCATAGCCTTGCAACTGAGAAGTTGTCCTTACTGGAGTCTGAGAAGACTAGCATGAAGAGCATTTGGTGAAGGAACATGTTGAGGACAGTTCACAACTTGTGACAAGGGAAATAACTCCGCTATATGGTGCAAAAGACACAATTCAGTGGCACCTGGGTCAAAAAATAGTACAAGAGTTTATTGCTTATCAGCCTGTGAGGCGAGAGTAGCCATCTCAAGTAAAGACGACACAATTGAGATTTCTGCTCCCCAAAGAAGGCAGAGGAAATTGCCAGATTGACTAAGGCAAGTGTACAGAGCTGGCAGTACTGTAGCTGTTGTACTTAACTGTGATTATGAATCAAGATCCAAGTCACAAGATGAAGCCCTCAGTTTATGTCAGAGTATGTTACTACCATTACAGTTCCACTACATCCACATCAGTCTGCAACTAGCTGAAGCGTCAACAGGGAAAAAAAGTCCCACTTTAACTGGATACTCCACCACTAAACCCCCTTAAATATACAAATGCCTCAGCTGCACAACAAAGATTAAAATCAACAAAGTTAAGAACTCAGTCTGCTAGAGCACTAACCAGCAGTGCCAGTAGTGATTCTCAAAGGAATACTGCAATAAAAGAGTTTCAAATTGAGGAAATGTAATCAAGTTGAAAACCTCTCCCTTTTATACTCAACCACACATGGGGAAATCTAGCCTCACCAACACTGTGGTTTTGGGTAGAAACAAAGGATGGGATCCGGAGACAAGCAGCATAAATGAAGTTCCTTCCCAGGGTAGTTGGGGTCACTCTGAGCAGTAGTGAGAAGTTTGGTAATCCAACAGAATCTCAATACATACATTGCTGCCCGACTATCCAAAATGGCTGCACACGTAACAGCTTCACTTCAGTTCTCCCTGTGTGACAAAGAAAATTAAAAAAAGTGTCAGGAAAGGTCACTTTTAGTAAATTTACTTGCTAGTAAGTTCACTGTCTAGATGTCGGCAAAGAAGGAAACAGAGCCTAAAAAAAATCAACTAGAAGAGGTGAAGAACACCTGACTGGGAAAAATCTTGCAGCTGCTCAGCAAAAAGTATTTCAAGCTCTAGCTCTGGTGCAAGACATGGCTTCCAGTAATCTAAAAGAAAAAAATTAATTCCAGTGTACTCAAAGCTGACTCAAATATACAAAATACTGAAAAAGTACATTAACTAAAGTAACAAAAGGGATGGAAAAAAAATGAAGCAGCTTTTAACAGATATTCAGATGAGCTGAAAACTGCAAAAAAAAAAAAATATATATATCAAAGGTTGAAATGAAGAAAGGCTGGTTGAACATGACACTGCTCAAGAAGAGAGGTTTCAAAAAAAAAAAAAAAAAAAAAAAAAAAAAAAAAACGGCAGATTTAGAGAACACAGCACTTAAGGAAATGTGTGATTTCCTGCTGTACCAGAGAAACTAGAAACAGACTATTACTTTTTATGAAGGCATAAACAAGCAACTGGACTGGTGTTCCCAGCAGGAACCATTAATTGAAAGGGCACACACTGTGTATGATATAAACCTGGCCATGAGAAAGAAACCAAGACCTGTATGAGTAAAACTGCAAACCTACCAGCAGAAATAGTTGAACCTGACAACTGTGGCAAAAGGCTACAGTATTAAAAGCTGGTAAAAGCAGTGTTTGTAGAAAATTATTACTTACTGTACACCAGGCAGAATAGAAACATTTGTTCCAGCAATCAGGGAATGTTGAGAGGCAGGTATGAGATTCAAACTGCTGCTGTATCCATCTGTCTTCAGAATATTGGTTTCTGGAAGATGAAAATCATTCTTCGATGCAGAACATGCTAAGAAGGAAATAGAAAAGTTTGCCCAACAACAAGTGAGCCATCAAGCAGAAGGTGACTCCTCTTCTCATTCTGATAATGATTTGGGACAATGTAAAGGTTCCACTGGCAAAGGAAAATGCTCGACAGAGTAAAGCACAGGACCCGACTAGAAGAATTGGGAGCAACTTGGAATTGAACTGGTGACTGGAGCTGGGAGATGAAGATGAACAGGAAGACAACCAGAAACACAGAAATTAGTGAATAAATATTGAGACTGCAAAGCATCAATCGCACTTGTGAAATATGGTTGTATAAGAAAAAGTGGAAAGAGTGGACTTTTGTTGACTGTTAAGCTTGTGGGTAACTGAAAGGCATTTGCCTCATTTCATTAATGTTTGGAAGGACACTGAGGAGAGGGAAAGAGGAAGAAAAAAGTAACTCAGTAAAAATTTCTTTTCTTAATACTTCTGTGAAACTTTTCATGATATAAAAAGTACAGTTTTGTACCTACCATAAATGTAGATGTCCGATAGATATGCAACTGCAGTCCTGACATATGGGTTGTCCTGCCTCAGGCAGCCCCTCGGTCGGCCGGATTCCAAAGTCTGGGTCCGGCGTCGGCTGATGTCACCTCTTCCCCGACGTCAGAGCGGCTGGGGTATAAAAGCATCAGGCGACGCCATCTTCTTCAGTGTTTTTTGCCCCAGATGCCAGGTGCCCTCCAAGGAAGGCTAAATTTAGAGAATGGATAAAATTTCAGACATGCACAATAGTAATAAACAGATGCACCATAAAAGCTATCCCTAGCCAAGTTGGAAAAGGGGTAGAGGACCCAAAAAAGTAAATTACAGAGGGGTAGGAGGGAGGGTAAACCTGACTGCAGTTGCATATCTATCGGACATCTACATTTATGGTAGGTACAAAACTGTACTATGTCCTTCAAGAATACAACTGCAGTCCTGACATATGGGTTGAATACCACAGCCAAGCTGGGGGTGGTAGGATCTAAGAAAAAGATGGTGTAGCTAAAATGTCCTGCAGGACTGCCGAAGCAAAGCCTGCTCGGGATCTGGAGTATAAAGGCAGGTTGTACTGTTTAGAAAATGTATGCACGGAGCTCCATGTAGCAGCTTCTAGAATGTCCTTTGTAGCCACCCCTCTTAGAAAGGCTGTGGAGGTGGCTATAGCTCTGGTGGAGTGTGGCCTGATATCGGCTGGCACACCTTTTCCATGGAAAGAGTAACAGAATCTGATGCAGTGTCCAATCCATTTTGAAATTGTTTGGAAATTGCCTTCCTTGCACTCCAGCAGCGTAAGCTACAAATAGTTGGTCAGACTTTCTGTTGGCCTTTGTTCTGTCCAAGTAGTAGCGTAATTGCCTGTGTATGTCCAAAGTGTGCAGCAGCTTTTCCCCTTTATTTTGAGGATTGGGAAAGAAAGTAGGCAGGTGAATTGCTTGATTTAGAGACACCCTGGATATCACTTTTGGCATAAATGAAGGATTGGTTCTTAAAGAAACTCTGTCCTGGTGAAAAATGAGGAATGGAGGTACTGCCATGAGGGCCTGTATCTCCGAGACTCTTCTTGCTGAGGTAACTGCCAACAGGAAAACTGTTTTCCAGGAGAGAAATTGCATTTCTGAAGATGCTGCTGGATCAAAAGGAGGAAGAGTTAATTTTTCCAAGACGAAGTTGAGGTCCCATGCAGGCACTGGTGGTTTCCTGGGAGGTTTGATATTCTTTATCCCTCTTAGAAACTGTCTTAGCAAAGGATGTGAAAACACAGGTGGATCGCAGTTGTATTTTGCTGAGATTGCTGAAGCGTGTATTTTTATGGAAGAATATGACAGGCCACTATGAAGCATTTCTGCCAAGTATTCTAGTATCTGTGGCATGCTTATTACTGATGCATCCTGACCCTTGTTGGCATTCCAGGTGATGAATCTCTTCCATTTGGCTGAATAAGTTTCTCTGGTGGAAGGTCTGCGTGCTTCCAGTAAGATCTCTTGAACTTTTTTGGAGAGAGAGATATGGGTAGAAGTCATGGGACCCTCCAAGCTGTCAGCTGCAATGTTTGCAGGTTGGGATGAACAGTCCTGTATTTGTGCAGAGGCCATTGAGGCAGGGGCCACGGCTTGGTGCGAGATATGCTCCTTAGTAATGGATACCAGTGCTGCCTTTGCCAGTCTGGAGCTATCAAAATACCTTTTGGTTGTTCTGCTTTGATCTTCAGTAACACCTTGGTCATTAATGGTAGAGGTGGGAATGCATAGATTGTCAGAGAATTCCAGCTGAAGGAGAGAGCATCCATTCTCCAGGCTTGAGGATGGTGTGTCCTCGAACAGAACTTCTTCAGATGATGATTGAGGTGAGAGGCAGAGAGATCTATGTCCGGCCTTCCCCATGCATGAGTTATTTGTAAAAAAATGTCTGGATGCAGCATCCATTCGTGCGGGTCCAAAATGTTTCTGCTTAGACTGTCCGCCAGAACATTGTCCTTGCCTGGAACAAACTGGGATTGCAACTGTAAGTTCAGTTTCATGGCCTTTTCCCAAAGAGTCATTGTTAGTCTGCAGAGGGGGTAAGAATGAGTGCCTCCCTGTTTGTTTATGTACCACATGACAGTGGTGTTGTCTGTCTTTATTAGCAGATGACCTTGCTGAAGAAATTTTTCGAAGGCCTCGATTGCATGAATCACTGCCAACATCTCTTAGATTTATGTGCAGATGCATTTCCCAGGGAGCCCATTGCCCTTGCATGCATCTGCCCTTCATGTGCGCCCCCCATCCATGATCTGAGGCATCTGTTGTAATGGTTTGACTTGCTTGAGGTTTGTTGAAAGACATGCCTTTGTTTAATTGACTTGCTTGTGCCCACCACAAAAATTCCTTTTGAAGACATGGAATGAGTGGTATAATTTCTTCTAAGTTGTGGCTGTGTTGAGACCATAAACTTTTTAGGTACCATTGTAGTTTTCTCATGTGTAGTCTTGCCAGTGGAATCAGAAGAATGCAAGATGCCATGAAACCCAGGGCCTGCAGCATTTTCCTTGCAGTCACCTGGGTGAGCTTTGCTAGGCTTTTGAAGTAATCTGGTAATTGTTCTTGTTTTTCTTCTGTGAGGAAAGCCATTTGTGAGTTTGTGTCCAGTTTGGCTCCTAGAAAAATTATTTGTTGGGATGGCAGTAGTCTTGATTTTTGAATGTTGACTGTGTATCCCAAAGCCTGTAGTAAGTGTATTACATAGTCCAAGTTTCTTATCGAGGCTTGTTTGCGGTCCGCTTGTATAAGGCAGTCGTCCAGGTAAGGGTATATTTGTATCCCCTGGAGTCTGCAATGTGCAATTACTAATGCCAGGCATTTCGTGAATACTCTGGGCGCAGTAGATAAGCCAAACGGCAATGCTGAGAATTGATAATGCTCTGACCCTGCAAGAAATCTGAGGTATCTTCTGCAACTGTGTCTGATTGGGACATGCAGGTATGCCTCCTTGAGGTCCAGAGTAACCAGCCAAGACCCTTTGCCCAGCATGGGAAGAAGTTGCTGTAACGTCAGCATTTTGAATTTTGGCACAATGAGAAAAGTGTTTAGAGCGGACAAGTCCAGTATAGGCCTCCATTGCTTTTCTTTTCTTGGAACAAGGAACAGTCTTGAGTAGAATCCCTGACCTAGTTTCTGAGGAGGAACCTTTTCTATTGCTTTGATCTGTAACAGGTTTGAAACTTGTATGAGTGCCTCTGCCCTTTGATTTTGTGGCAGGTTTGGCATGCCTTGTCTTGTTGGTAAGGTATGGAAGTGGAACCTGTAACCTTTGTCTATTATGTCCAGAATCCATTTGTCCTTTGTTAAAACGTGCCAATTCTTTGAAAATAAGGATAATTTTCTGCCTAAAGGTGCTTCTCTTTGAGCCTTGGTCGGTGGTGTCAAAGTCAAGTCATTGTGATTGTCCCTGTGGAGCAGTAGAAGTCCCTGCGCCACTTTTTCCCCTTTGGAACTTGTCAGTGTCTGGAAAGGACCAATTCTTTGAAGGCCAATTCCTGCTGAACCTGGAGGAAATCTTTGACTGTTTGTACTGATTTAGCCTTTTCCTCAATAGATTTCAACACATCCTGTGCATTAGCACCAAATAGCTTCTGTTTTTCCAGAGGTGCATCTAGGAGCCTTACTTTAACATGATCTGGCAATGCCTGTTCTTTCAACCAAGCATGTCTACGTATGACGGCCCCTGTCATAGCTGCCCTACATGAAGCTTCCAATGCAACATAACCACACTGAAGAAAATGATTGCTAACCTGCTGAGTATTATGAACCAAATCCTGCAAGGCCTTTCTATCTAAAGGCTCAGGAGAGGCTACCTTTTTCTGCAAATCATCCATCAAGAAATCCTGATACTGAAACATATGAAAAAGACAGTTAAGTGCCCTCATGGCAAGGGTGGTTGAGGTATAAAAACTTTTTTGCCCCATCTCTCCAAGGACCTAGATTCCCTGTCTGTGGGCAAAGGGTTTTTGGCCGTGGAGGTGGCCACTCCTTTGGGCCCCTGAGAAATAGTTTCTAGATCCACAGAGTGGGCCTTAAAGAGATGCTTATGAGTTTCAGGAACCCTGTAATATCTGTCTGGCTTGACAGGAGCAGGAGGGAGAGAATCAGGGGAAGCACTGGAGTCTGAATACACATCATCCAATACATCTAACACTGGTGGAATAGCTAAAGGCCTGTGCTGGGGTAACTTAAGGAAAGTACGCAGCCTTTTCCTGGATTCAGAGAAATCCTGGCCCTGCCACTGAAAATGCTCTCTCATGGAGTGGAGAATTTCCCCGAAAGAAATATCCTCTGGAGGAGAGGCAGAGGGAATGGATTCATCAGCATCAGAATCCTCGTAGGCCTGGAAGGATTCTTCCTGGGAATCTGAATGGTCCGAGTCCCCAGAGGCTTCATCTGAGGAAAGGGTATCTGTATGCTCAACCCTAGGCCTTTTATCTGCAGGCGGCTGAGCACCTCTGTCTGGATGTGCCTGAGAGCCTCTGATTAAAGAAATTAGATCTGCAGCTAAAGTCATGATCTGTTTATCAGAAGTGGAACCCTGGGAAAAGGATTTAGGAGGGTGAGCCTTAGCCTGGCTAGCAGCCTTAGCACGTGTGTAGGCCTTGATGGACATAGGGACCGGAAGCCTAGCTGTCCCACGTGCTGGAGTAACTTTATCCACCGGTATGGTGTCAGGCAAGTCCTGGGCTTCGGTTTCAGGAGGAAAATCAACAACCGGCACAGGGGTAACCTCCGGGACCGAAGTGTGCGGTAAAGCGGTGTCATTGGTCTGGAGCGGTTGAATTACCGCCTCCGAAGAGACCGATGCACTCGCGGTAGGCTTTGGCGTGTCGTCGGTGGAAGTCGCGGGCCGAGAATGTCGGTCCCGGTCTTTCCGTTTTTTGGAAATATGTGTTGTCGGTTGTTCCGACTGCATGACATAGGAAAAATTTTCCCCAAACAAGTCTTCAGCAAATTCTGCCCAGCACCTGAGAGTGCGCTTACTGAAGCAAGCACAGGCCGAGACGTCGTGGTCTGGGCCCCGGCAGGGAAGGCAGTAAGAATGGAAGTCCTTATGAGGTATTTGTTTACCACAAGACAAACAATTATTAACTTTTGCAGTTTTATCTGACATCGGCTGAGGCAAGAAAAGGTTCCCCAACGGGGTACTTAGCTTTTTGATGACTTCGGTAACTGAAAACACAGGAGATGGCCGACCGGCACTTGCGAACTGCTTCTGCTTCGGGCACTGCGCGGCAAGAAAGACTAAAGAAGATGGCGTCGCCTGATGCTTTTATACCCCAGCCGCTCTGACGTCGGGGAAGAGGCGACATCAGCCGACGCCAGACCCAGACTTTGGAATCCAGCCGACCAAGGGGCTGCCTGAGGCAGGACAACCCATATGTCAGGACTGCAGTTGCATTCTTGAAGGACATCTACACATTTTATAGTAAAGTATTTTTAGTTTTTGTATGGGACAAAGATACTAAAGTAAACAGGTGGCTTTTTTCTTTCTTTTTTAGTTCTAAGAAATACACACATTGCAACACAAAAACAACAAGGCTTGACAAAAGCAGGTTTTAAGTTAATAAGCTGTAATGTCAGCTTGTTGAGGTGGGGGATGGAGTACAAAAGTACACATATGATGCATGTAGAGCAGATATGTTTTCTTTTACTTTTGCATAGGTGAATACCTGGATTAAAACCCTTGGCTTAATCTAATAAATTTTAAGTTGAAACAAGCGAGGAGAACACTGAATATAACAAAGTCTTCCATTAGCAACAAATGTTTCAGCTGGTCTTTTGAATCCTGCAGCGGATGCCTACATTTCTTTCTTACATTTCTATGGAGACAAACTGTAAGACAACAAAAAAGGCCAAAGCACTGTTTCTTCAAGGCTAAAAGTTAATGTTTTCTGAAAGCATGCACATTGTTTTTCACATCTGGGAGGAGAATAAAGATAAAGAGCAGACACCAATTAATATAAGCAGAGCCACAGGCATTTGGAAAGAAGTGAGTATGTGAATTTGATTAAGACAGGAATTCAGGAAGGATACTCTGCAGAAAATCAGGGACAAAGGAAAAGGGAAAAGAACAGCACTTGTACTAATTGCAAGGGAAGCTACACAGTGACAGAAGATGGGGAAAAGATAATGATGGCAGATCTTTGGAGGCTAAGGGACTACTAGCAAGGGATGAAGATTACACTGGCATGCATTTCTATTCCACCTAAAACTATTACAAGCTTAAATTTTTTTTGAGAAATAGCTTTCAGCAGGAGATATTACCTGTAGATGGGAACTGAAATTTGATTTGCAAAAACAAGTACGTTTCTGAGGGGCCTAGAAGGGAAAATATAACAAAACTGGATACAGTTCTAAAGAAATTTATGAAACTATTTGGTACGGAAGACATGAATTTAGCACGGACACAATTTACATATTCCCAAAAGTACAATAGCTGTATTAGAGTAAACAGGAATTATTTCTCAGGAGCATGTGCATTTAATTGATAACTTTTACACACACATAACTATTTCAGATCATGCGCCAGTGACTAAAATAATAATGTAGGGTAACAAAATAAAGATGAAACACTGGCACTTCCCCACATACTTGTTAGAGAGAGGAATTTAAGGAAGAGGTAGTGGAAACTATTCGTGAGTTACTAGGGAAGATAGAAAGTGCTCTAGAAATTATAGCTAGTGAGATAAAAGGAAAGCAGAGTTTAAAATAGGGTAGAAATAAGAGAGAGGGTTAAGAAGCAACAAGAATTACTTAGAGAGAGGTTGACAAAGGTTGAGATATTACAGAATAAGGGGAATCTAACAGAAGAAGAAGAAATGTAACTGCAGAGTGCTAAACAGAAAATAAAGGAGTACTTGGATAATGTGCATTAGTTTAGAAAGATTGCAGTTAAATCAAATGTTTTTTCAAAACTCCAGATCACAAGAACTTTTGACACAATGACTTAGTCAACAAAGTAGACAGGGTTGTTGTCAAAGGTGAGGAGCCTATAACAAGAACTGCCAAAGATCCTGTATAGGTATTATAGACATTTCAAAAAGTTTATGAAAATTTGTAAAAAAAAAAAAAAAGAGAAGTGAGTAAATCAAGAAAAAGCAAAAAAATGGAAATATTTATGACATGCAAAGGATAGACGTACATGAGGCTTAACAATTAACAGCTGACATAGGCAATAAGAAAAACTGCTGATGTATAACCAATGTGCAGGAAAGTCACCAGAAATAGACGGTATTCTGGAGGATGTCTGGAAGCTATGAGGGAAGAAAGTGATAAAGATCTGGAAGGTTTTGATTTAACAGTATTTCAAAAGGAGTGGCAGCACCAACGTAGTACAGTTTTGTACCTACCATAAATGTAGATGTTAGAGTAGGTAGGTACAAAACTGTACTATGTTCATTGTGTTTCACTGCTGCAGTCATTACACTTGGGTTGAATCCCAAAGCTGAGGTTGGGTGGCTGGTTCTATAGAGGATTTGGGGTGGCTATGAGGCCCTGCAGCACTGCAGTGGCAAAGCCAGCTCTGGATCTAGAATAAAGAGGCAAGTGATAATGCTTGGTAAAGGTGTGCACTGAACTCCAAGTTGCAGCTTCCAAGATATCTTTGGTAGGTACTCCTCTAAGGTAGGCAGTTGAAGTGGCTGTTGCCCCGGTGGAGTGTGGCCTAATGTTACTAGGTACAGGTTTCCCATGCTGTGTGTAGCAGAAATGGATTACCTGGGATTCCTCTGTTGAGCAAAAGCTGGGCATAAAACCAACCAACCTGCCAAACATGAACTAAGAATTGCTACACTCCGTGTATGTTCACTGAGTGAAGTTTGGAAGTTGATGACATGATGGTAAGGAAGAGGCTAGACATCCTACATATCCAGGAAAGAAGATGGAAAGGTAGTGCAGCAAAGTCTTGGGATCCACAGTCTACTACTCAGGAGGACAGGGGAGAAATCAAGTGGGAACTGTGATGAGGGAGAGGCTTCATAAGGCAGTGAGGGATGTAGTCAAAATTAGTGACAGACTCTTGGCAATCAGACTCCAGCCTAACGACAGGGCAGTATTCATAATTCCAACCTGTGCCCCATGGCAGGGGTGTGATAATGAGGAAGAGTGCATTCAGACAGTAGTTGCACCACCTACTACATAAAGTAGCACAACATTACTTGAGGTTGATAATGGGTGACTAACATATCGGAACAGACAGAACAGGATAGGAGGACTGCCAGGATCCACATGTGTGGGGCAACAGGAACAAAGGAGAGGCCATCCTAAACTTCTGTCTGGCAAATGGCTTGATAGTAGCCAACACAGTTTAGAAAGTGACAGTCACAAAATCACATACAAGAGTGGCCAACATGCAACTCAAGTAGACTTTCTCCTAGTAAGGAAATGGCAATGGGTTAGAATCAGTGAATGCAAAGTCATCCCCAGTGAAACAGTCAGCCCAGAATATAAACCACTGGTTGCCACAATCAGCTGCAAACAGTGGTCAGAGAAGGCTCTAAAGTCAGAGACCAGGCAAAATATATGGAAGTTGGGTGGAGAGAAAGCACAACAGTTCAAGGAATTACTCAGAGCCCTAGTACCTCAAGAAAAGGAGGAAATAGGTGGAGTTAAGAATGGCAGCACCTCAAAACAGCATGTGTGAGGACTACAGAACATATATGTAACAGAGTAAAGTATGGAAATAAGGTACACAAGGAAAGCTGGTGGTGCAATGCAGAAGTCCAGGAAGTCATCAAAAGAAAGGAGTGCAGGAAAAAAGTAAGAGACAGAAAAGACAGACTATGCTAGGAAGGAATACTGGCTGGATAACAAAGAGGCTAAGAAAGAAGCTGCATTAGCAAAGAACAAGGCATCAGAGGCATTCTACCATTATTCATACCACTATTCTGCAAAGTGAGTCAGCAGATGGCACAAAGATGTTACATCAGGCTGCAAGGAGAAGACATAAAGGTGAGGAAGATAAGCACCCTTTATAAGGGATGCTAGCAACATGCTCAGCAGTCCACAGGGCATGAAATGCAGATGAAATTAGTACTTCCAGCAGCTTCTGAATGAAGAAAACCCCAAAGAATCTGTACTGCCACAGGCTATGATGAGAGAAAAGAAGGAGCCCACCACAGAAGTAAGAAAAACACTAAGGAAAACGAAGTCAGAGAAAGCAACAGGCTCAGGTGAGTTCACAGCAGATATGAAGAAGCTTGATGACATGGGGAGAACTGGGCACTGAGGACACACATTGCAGTGTGGACAGAAAAGCATATTCAGGATGACTGGAGAATAAGTATAATATAGTGTCAGTGTTCAAGAACAAATGAGATATTCACAAATGATGGCAGTATAGAGGTATCAAAACTCCTATCATGTTGCATGAAAATTCTGGAGAGGGTGACTGATAAACTAATACACAGAGTAGTAGAAAGATGGGAGATGAGCAGTTTGGACTCTACTCAAGATGGAGCACAACTGACCAGATTTTTACAGATGGCCGAGAAGCTAATAACGAAAGAATCCAATTAGGCATTCCTAGACTTGGAGAAAGCATATGACAAGATCCCACGAAAGCTAATTTATGCAGTCCTGTGGTGGTTCAAAGTCCTAGAAACATTGGTAGAATTAGTGAGAGATATGTACAAAGATCCAATGACTCAATTACGAACAGTATTCAGTCTCACAGTGGGGTTTCCCAGTCGGAGTGAGTGTGCATCATGGTTCAGCAGCTCTGAGCCCACTGCTGTTCAAATTGGTGAGGGATTATATTACCAAACAGGATGGAGGGAAGAGATCAACAAAGTTCCTATATGCAGATGATGTGGCATTCCAGGCCGACTGAGAAAGATCAGCAGCAAAGGATAGGGGAATGGAATGTAGAAATGAAGGCACATGGGATGAATCGGAGTACAGATAAGAAAGTTGTAATGGCAGTAAATGGGGAAAACTAGCAGCAGCTGAGAATTGAGATAAAAGGAACACTGGAACAGGCTAACAGCTTTGAGTATCTGGAAGAGGTGGTTGAGGAGAAGGGACGTCTAATTAAGCAGGTCAAAGCTAGAATCAGAGGGGTTGCAGCCAACTGGCACAGAGTGTCAGGTGTAGTATATGACAGAAGAATGCCAAAAAAAGCTGAAACAGTGGTGTGACCAGTACTATTGTATGGTACAGACACCTGGACAGTAAAGTTAGCGCAGTTGAAGAAGCTAAAGGTGATGGAGATGAAGTACAGTACAGTTTTGTACCTACCACAAATGTAGATGTTAGAGTGTTCACACTGCTGCAGTCATTACACTTGGGTTATCCTGCCGTCAGGCGGTCCCGCAGTCGGCCAGAGTTCCAAAGTCTTGGTCCAGTGTCGGTTGCTGTCGCTTCTTCCCGGACATCAGTGCACCAGGGGTATACAAGATGCATCAGAAGCCATTTTCTTCAGGTTTTTCTTGCCCCAGATGTCAGGTGCCCCCAAGTAGGTAGGCAATACATATTGCTAATAAAGAATATACATATAAAATAAAAACAATACCTTCAGTTACAAGCAAATACACCACAAAGGTTGTATAGGATAGAAAGGTATAGATAAGTCCAGCTAGTTCAGAGGGGATGAAGGGAGGGTAACCTGGACTGCAGCAGTGTGAACACTCGAACATCTACATTTATGGTAGGTACAAAACTGCACTATGTTCATCGTATTACACTGCTGCAGTCATTACACTTGGGTAGAATCCCAAAGCTAAGGTTAGGTGGCTGGTCTATAAAGAAAGAGTTAGGATTGGCTATGAGGCCCTGCAGAACTGCAGTGGCAAATCCTGCTCTGGATTTAGAGTAAACAGGCAAGTGGTAATGCTTAGTAAAGGTGTGCACTGAAAAGTTGCAGCCTCCAAAATTTCCTCGGTAGGTACTCCTCTGAGGAAGGCTGTTGAAGTGGCTGTTGCCCTGGTGGAATGTGGCTTAATGTTATTAGGGACTGATTTTCCATGCTGTGTGTAGCAGTAACGAATACAGTGTCCTAGCCATTTGGATATAGTCTGCTTTGAGATAGCCTTGCCCTGTGATCCTGCAGCATATGCTACAAACAGTTGCTCAGTTTTCCTGAAAGCTTTTGTTTTGTCCAAGTAGAAGCATAGCTGCCTGTGTTATGTCCAAAGAGTGCAGAAGTTTCTCCCCTTTATTCTGGGGGTTTGGATAAAAAGTTGGCAAATGGATGGTTTGGTTAAGAGCCACACTAGATACTACCTTTGGCCTAAAGGTGGTGTTTGTCCGTAAAGAAACCCTGTCCTGATGAAAAATTATAAAAGGTTCCACTGCCATTAATGCCTGTAGCTCAGACTCTTTGTGCTGAAGTTACTGCCAGGAGCAGAGCTGTTTTCCATGATAAAAATTTTAGATCGGCTGTATTGGCTGGCTTAAAAGGTGGCAGGGTCAGTTTTTCCAAAATGAAATTGAGGTCCCAAGTTGGTGTTGGTGCTCTCCGGGGCGGTCTTATGTTTTTAGCCCCTCTGAGGTACTGATTTAGCAAGGGATATGAGAATAAAGGAGGATCCGTGTTGTAATGTGCTGAAATGGCAGAGGCGTGGATCTTAATTGAGGAGAAGGATAGGCCTTTGTGTCCAGCATCTCAGTTAAGTATTGTAAAATCTGAGGAATGTTTGGGACAAGAGGGTCAAGGCTTTGAGCCTGGTTCCAGGTGCAGAATCTCTTCCATTTTTCTGAGTAAGCTTTCCTGGTGCTAGGCCTCCTGGCCTCCAAAATGACATCCATAACAGCTTTAGAGAGAGGTGTTGCCTGTTTGACTAATTAATCTGCCATGCAGCCAGGTTTAGGGTTTTGAGCTGACCGTGCAGGATCTGATTGTTTTGTTGAGTCAGAAGGTGTGGAATTTGAGGCAAAATCCATGGTGGGCCTTGAGCTAAGTTCTTTAAGATTGGATACCAGTGCTGGCGTGGCCAGTCTGGATCAATCAGGATCATCTGTGTTTTTTCTTGTCTGGCTTTTAAGAGTACCTTTGAAAGGAGAGGCAGTGATGGGAAGGCATAAACTTTTAGGCTTTTCCAGATGAATGAGAGAGCATCCACTTTCCATGCTTGTGTGTGATAAGTCCTTGTGCAGAATTGTTGTAGTTGACAATTCAGAGGGGAGGCAAAAAGATCTACTTCTGGGCATCCCCATTTCTGAGTTACCATGCTGAAGATTTGTGGATTCAATTTCCATTCATGAGGGTCCATGATATTTCTGCTTAGATTGTCTGCCAGAGTATTTTTCTTTCCTGGCAGGAATTGTGCTTGCAGATGAACTTGATACGTTAGAGCTGTGTTCCACAAGGTCATGGCTTGCCTGCATAGGGGATAAGAATGAGTGCCCCCTTGTTTGTTTATGTACCACATTACTGTGGTGTTGTCTGTCTTTAATAATATAGTCCTGGATGTAGAAGGTCCTTGAAAGCTGTTAGGGCATTTTGAACAGCCAACATCTCTTTTTGATTGATGTGAAGATGCATCTGGTCTGTGGTCCACTTGCCCTGAATGCATTTTCCTGCCATGTGTGCTCCCCAGGCGTAATCCGAAGCATCTGTTAGAGTCTGCCTGGCTGTGGGTAGGGTAAAAGGCTGACCCTTGTTAAGGTGACATGCCTGTGCCCACCACTGAAATGTAGGCAGGGAAAAGTACAGTTTTGTACCTACCATAAATGTAGAGGTCTGATAGATATGCAACTGCAGTCCTGACATATGGGTTGTCCTGCCTCAGGCAGCCCTTCAGTCGGCCGGATTCCAAAGTCTGGGTCCGGCGTCGGCTGATGTCACCTCTTCCCCGACGTCAGAGCGGCTGGGGTATAAAAGCATCAGCCGTCGCCATCTTCTTCAGTGTTTCTTGCCCCAGATGCCAGGTGCCCTCCAAGGAAGGCTAAATTTAGAGAATGGATAAAATTCCAGACATGCACAACAGTAATAAACAGATGCACCATAAATGCTATCCCCAGCTAATTTGAAAAAGGGGGAAAGGACCCAAAAAAGGTAAATACAGAGGGGTAGGAGGGAGGGAAAACCTGACTGCAGTCGCATATCTATCGGACATCTACATTTATGGTAGGTACAAAACTGTACTATGTCCTTCAAGAATGCAACTGCAGTCCTGACCTATGGGTTGAATACCATAGCCAAGCTGGGGGTGGTAGGATCTAAGAAATGGATGGTGTAGCTAAAATGCCCTGCAGGACTGCAGAAGCAAAGCCTGCTTGGGATCTGGAATATAAAGGCAGGTTGTAAAGTTTGGAAAATGTATGCACGGAGCTCCATGTAGCAGCTTCTAGAATGTCCTTTGTAGCCACCCCTCTTAGAAAGGCTGTGGAGGTGGCTGTAGCTCTGGTGGAGTGTGGCCTGATATTGGCTGGCACACCTTTTCCATGGAAAGAGTAACAGAATCTGATGCAGTTTCCAATCCATTTTGAAATTGTTTGCTTGGAAATTGCCTTTCCTTGTACTCCAGGAGCATAGGCTACAAACAGTTGGTCAGACTTTGTTGGCCTTTGTTCTATCCAAGTAATAGCGCAATTGTCTGTGTATGTCCAAAGTGTGCAGAAGCTTTTCTCCTTTATTTTGAGGATTGGGAAAGAAAGTAGGCAGGTGAATTGCTTGATTTAGAGAAACCCTGGATATCACTTTTGGCATGAAAGAAGGATTGGTTCTTAAAGAGACTCTGTCCTGATGGAAAATGAGAAATGGAGGTATTGCCATGAGGGCCTGTATTTCCGAGACTCTTCTTGCTGAAGTAATTGCCAACAGGAAAACTGTTTTCCAGGAGAGAAATTGCCATTCTGAAGATGCTGCTGGCTCAAAAGGGGGAAGAGTTAATTTTTCCAAGACGAAATTGAGGTCCCATGCAGGCACTGGTGGTTTTCTTGGAGGTTTGATATTCTTTATCCCTCTTAGAAACTGTCTTAGCAAAGAATGTGAAAACACAGGTGGATCACAGTTGTATTTTGCTGAAATTGCTGAAGCAGAAACTGTCTTAGCAAAGAATGTGAAAACACAGGTGGATCACAGTTGTATTTTGCTGAAATTGCTGAAGCATGTATTTTTATGGAAGAATATGAAAAGCCATTGTGAAGCATTTCTGCCAAGTATTCTAGAATCTGTGAGATGCTCATTACTGATGCATCCTGACCCTTGTTGGCATTCCAGATGGTGAACCTCTTCCATTTGGCTGAATAAGTCTTTCTGGTGGAAGGCCTGCGTGCTTCCAGTAGGATCTCTTGAACTTTTTTGGAGAGAGATAAAGGGGGAGAAGTCATGGAACCCTCCAAGCTGTCAGATGCAATGTTTGCAAGTTTGGATGAACAGTCCTGTAATTGTGCCGAGTTATAAGCAGAGGCCATAGAGGCAGGGGCCACGGCTTGGTGCGAGTTATGCTCCTTAGTAATGGGTACCAGTGCTGTCTTGGCCAGTCTGGAGCTATCACAATGCCTTTCGGTTGTTCTGCTTTGATCTTCAGTAACACCTTGGTCATTAATGGTAGAGGTGGGAATGCACAGATTGTTAGAGAATTCCAGCTGAAGGAGAGAGCATCTATTCTCCAGGCTTGAGGATGGTGTGTCCTTGAGCAGAACTTTTTCAGATGATGATTGTGGTGAGAGGCAAAAAGATCTATGTCCGGCCTTCCCCATGCACGAGTTATTTGTGAAAAAATGTCTGGATGAAACATCCATTCGTGCGGGTCCATAATGTTTCTGCTTAGACTGTCCGCCAGAACATTGTCCTTGCCTGGGACAAACTGGGATTGCAACTGTATGTTCAGTTTCAGGGACTGTTCCCAAAGAGTCATTGTTAGTCTGCAGAGGGGGTAAGAATGGGTGCCTCCCTGTTTGTTTATGTACCACATAACAGTGGTGTTGTCTGTCTTTATTAACAGATGACCTTGCCGAAGAAATTTTCCAAAGGCCTCGATTGCATGAATCACTGCCAGCATCTCTTTTTGATTGATGTGTAGATGCAATTCCCGGGGAGCCCATTGCCCTTGAATGCATCTGCCCTCCATGTGCACCCCCCATCCATGATCTGAGGCATCTGTTGTAATGGTTTGGCTTGCTTGAGGTTTGTTGAAGGACATGCCTTGGTTTAGCTGGCTTGCTTGTGCCCACCACAAAAATTCCTTTTGTAGACATGGGATGAGTGGAATAATTGCTTCTAAGTTGTGGCTGTGCTGAGACCATAAACTTTTTAGGTACCATTGTAGTTTTCTCATGTGTAGTCTTGCCAGTGGAATCAGAAGAATGCAAGATGCCATGAAACCCAGGGCCTGCAGGATTTTCCTTGCAGTCATCTGGGTGTGCTTTGCTAGGCTTTTGAAGTAATTTGGTAATTGATCTTGTTTTTCTTCTGTGAGGAAAGCCATTTGTGAGTTTGTGTCCAGTTTGGCTCCTAGAAAAATTATTTGTTGGGATGGCAGTAGTCTTGATTTTTGAATGTTGACTGTATATCCCAAAGCCTGTAGTAAGTGAATGACATAGTCCAAGTTTCTTATCAAGGCTTGCTTGTTGTCCGCTTGTATAAGGCAGTCGTCCAGATAAGGGTATATTTGTATCCCCTGTAGTCTGCAATGTGCAATTACTGATGCCAGGCATTTCGTGAATACTCTGGGCGCAGTAGATAAGCCAAAAGGCAGTGCTGAGAATTGATAATGCTCTGACCCTGCAAGAAATCTGAGGTATCTTCTGCAGCTGTGTCTGACTGGGACATGCAGGTATGCCTCCTTGAGGTCCAGAGTAACCAGCCAAGACCCCTTGCCCAGCATGGGAAGAAGTTGCTGTAACGTCAGCATTTTGAATTTTGGCACAATGAGAAAAGTGTTTAGAGCGGACAAGTCCAGTATAGGTCTCCATTGCTTTTCCTTTCTTGGAACAAGGAACAGTCTTGAGTAGAATCCCTGGCCTTGTTCCCGAGGAGGAACCTTCTCTATTGCTTTGATTTGTAGCAGCTTTGAAACTTGTACGAGTGCCTCTGCCCTTTGATTGTGTGGCAGGTTTGGCATGCCTTGTCTTGTTGGCAAGGTATGGAAGTGGAACCTGTAACGTTTGTCTATTATGTTCAAAATCCATCCGTCCTTTGTAAAAACGTGCCAATTTTTTGAAAATAAGGATAACTTTCCGCCTAAAGGTGCTTCTCTTTGAGCCTTGGTAGGCGGTGTCAAAGTCAAGTCATTGTGATTGTCCCTGTGGAGCAGGAGTCCCTGCGCCACTTCTCTGATTAGTTGGTTGCCATTGGCGGCCCCTGTAGGAGCCTCGGTATTGCCCTCTACCTCGAGCATGCCTGCTTTTTCCCCTTTGAAACTTGTCAGTGTCTGGAAAGGACCAATTCTTCGAAGGCCAATTCCTGCTGAACCTTGGTGGCTGAACCTGGAGGAAATCTTTGGCTGTTTGCACTGATTTAGCCTTTTCCTCAATAGATTTCAACACACCCTGTGCATTAGCACCAAATAGCTTGTCTTTTTCCAGAGGTGCATCTAGAAGCTTTACTTTAACATGATCTGGCAATGACTGTTCTTTCAACCAAGCATGTCTACGTATGACGGCCCCTGTCATAGCTGTCCTACATGAAGCTTCCAATGCATCATAACCACACTGAAGAAAATGATTGCTAACCTGCTGAGTATTATGAACCAAATCCTGCAAAGCCTTTCTATCTAAAGGCTCAGGAGAGGCTAACTTTTTCTGCAAATCATCCATCAGGAAATCCTGATACTGAAACATATGAAAAAGGCAATTAAGAGCCCTCATGGCAAGGGTGGAAGAGGTATAAACTTTTTTACCCCACCTCTCCAGGGACCTAGATTCCCTGTCTGCGGGCAAAGGATTCTTGGCCGTGGAAGTAGCCACTCCTTTGGGCCCCTGAGAAATAGTTTCTAGATCAACAGAGTGGGCCTTAAAGAGATGTTTATGAGTTTCAGGAACCCTGTAATATCTGTCTGGCTTGACAGGAGCAGGAGGGAGAGAATCAGGAGAAGTACTAGAGAGTCTGAACACATCATCCAATACATCTAACACTGAGGGAATAGCTAAAGGCCTGTGCTGGGGTAACTTAAGGAAGGTCCAAAGCCTTTTCCTGGAGTCAGAGAAATCCTGGCCCTGCCACTGAAAATGCTCCCTCATGAAGTGGAGAAATTCCCCAAAAGAAATATCCTCAGGAGGAGAGGCAGAGGGGATGGATTCATCTGCATCAAAATCCTCATAGGCCGGGAAGGATTCTTCCTGGGAATCTGAAAGGCCTGACTCACCAGAGGCTTCATCTGAGGAAAGGGTATCTGTCTGCTCAACCCTAGGCCTTTTGTCTGAAGGCGGCTGAGAACCTCTGTCAGGATGAGCCTGAGAGCCCCTGATTAAATAAATTAGATCTGCAGCTAAAGTCATGATGTGTTTATCCGAAGTGGGACCCTGTGGAAAAGATTTAGGAGGGTGAGACTTAGCCTGGCTGGCAGCCTTAGCACGTGTGTAGGCCTTGATGGACATAGACACAGGAGGCCTAGCTGCCCCACGTGCTGAAGTAACTTTGTCCACCGGTAAGGTGTCAGGCAAATCTTTGGCTTCGGTTTCAGGAGGAAAAACAACAACCGGCACCGGAGTAGCCTCCGGGACCGAAGTGTGCGGTAAAGCGGTGTAGTCGGCCCGGAGCGGTTGAATTACCTCCTCCGAAGAGACTGATGCACTCGCGGTAGGCTTAAGCGTGGTGTCTGTGGAAGTCGCGGGCCGCGAAGGTTGGTCCCAGTCCTTCCGTTTTTTGGAAACATGTGCTGTCGGAAGTTCCGACGGCATGATATAGGAGTAATTTTCCCCAAAAAAGTCTTCAGCAAATTCTGCCTGGCGCCTAAGAGTGCACTTATTGAAGCGAGCACAGGCAGAGACGTCGTGGTCTGGGCCGAGGCAGGGAAGGCAGTAGGAATGGAAGTCCTTATGAGGTATTTGTTTACCACAAGACAAACAATTATTAACTTTTTCAGTTTTGTCTGACATCGGCTGAGGCAAGAAAAGGTTCCCCAACGGGGTACTTAGCTTTTTGATGACTTCGGTATCTGAAAACACAAGAGCTGGCCGACCGGCACTTGCGAACTGCTTCTGCTTCGGGCACCGCGCGGCAAGAAAGACTGAAGAAGATGGCGACGGCTGATGCTTTTATACCCTAGCCGCTCTGACGTCGGGGAAGAGGCGACATCAGCCGACGCCGGACCCAGACTTTGGAATCTGTCCGACCGAAGGGCTGCCTGAGGCAGGACAACCCATATGTCAGGACTGCAGTTGCATTCTTGAAGGACATCATTGGTATTACTGCTTCTAAACTGTGAGTGTGTTGCGTCCAAACACTTTTTAGGTTCATAGGTACCATTGTAATTTCCTCATATGCAGTCTGGCATATGGTATTGCTAGTATGCAGGATGCCATGAATCCCAGGGCCTGCAGAATTTTTCTTGCAGGGAGATGGGACTTTGCCAGTAATTGAAAATATTGAGTTAGTTGAATTTGTCTGGCGTGAGATCAGGCATCTGGGCCATTGTATTTAAGCTGGCACCCAGGAATATAATCTGTTGTGAGGGTACTAGTTTTGACTTCTTTTCGTTTACTGTGTACCATAGAGAAATTAGCAACCTTTTTACAAACGCCAGATGCTGTAGAAGAATGTTCTTGGTCTCTGCTTGAATGAGGCAGTCGTCCAGGTATGGATATATTTGAATTCCTTTTTGTCTGCAAAATGCAATTACTGGTGCCAGGCACTTTGTAAAGACCCTGGGCACAGTAGATAAGCGAAAGGGAAGTGCAGAGAATTGGTAGTGCATTGTACCAGCTTTTAATCTGAGGTATCTCCTGCAATTTTGTCTGATCGGGACATGCAGGTATGCCTCTTTGAGGTCCAGAGTAACAAGCCAAGCCTTCTTGCCCAGCATGGGTAGAAGCTGCTGTAATGTCAAAATTTTGAAATTCGGAATATGCAGTTAAGTATTTACAATGGAAAAGTCTAGTATAGGCCTCCAGGCCTTGTCCTTTCTGGGGACCAGGAAGAATCTTGAGTAAAATCCTTGTCCCTGTTGTGGTACTTCTTGTATAGCTCTCATGTCCATGAGGGCTGAAATTTGTTTTTGTGCCTCTGCCCATTGATTCTGTGGCAGGTCTGGCATTCCTTTTAGCCTTGGTAAAGTATGAAAGTGGAACCTGTAACCTTGAGACACAATATTCAGAACCCATTTGTCGTGGGGGATTGTTTGCCAGTTTTGAGAAAAAAGTGCTAGTTTTCCCCCTAACGGGGCTGCCAAAAGGGAAGTGCTTGGCGTACGAAGGGGGAAGTCACTGGAACTGTTTCCTGTAAGGTTGAGACTTGTCCTCACCTCCTTTTGGGGTTGGGGTGCCCCACTGTCATTGTCTATTAGAGCCTTGGGGTTCAGAGCTGCCTCTTGGGTGTCTGTATCTGCCTCTCTGTGGCCTGTCTGACACTGGAAAGGACCAATTCTTTGTTGGCCAATTTCTGCTAAATAGAGGTGGCTGTACCTGTAAGAAATCCTTGACTGTTTGTATAGATTTAGCTTTATCCTCCATTTTCTTTAACACCTCTTCTGCCTTAACACCAAACAAGGTATCCTGCTGTAAAGGAGCATCCAATAATTTTGCCTTAACATGATCAGGTAAACTCTGTTCTTTTAACCAAGCATGTCTTCAAATCACAGAACCTGTAACTGCTGCTCTACAAGAGGCCTCTAAAGAATCAAAACCACATTGCAGAGTATGTTTTCCCACCTGTTCAACTGCATGCAATAAAGCCTGCATTTCTTTACACAGTCAGGAACTTCTGAGCTTGCAAGCATTTTCTGTTTTAACTGAGCCATTAAATATTGTTGGTACTTAAGCATGTGAAACTGGCAATTTAAAGCCGTTACTGCTAAAGTTGCAGAAGTGTAAACTTTCTTCCCCCATCTATCCAAAGCTCTGGAATCTGTCAGAGGGTACTGGATTTTTTGCAATGGAAGCCTTAACCCCTTCTGGACCCTGGGAAATAGTTTCTGGATCAGCAGAAGGGTTTTTATAAAGAAACTTGTGAGAGTCAGGGACTCCAATACCTATATGGCTTGGCTGGTGCAGGGGGCAAAGAACCAGGAGATAAGCTGGATTCAGAGAACACATCATCCACAATATCTAGCACATGCAGAATAGCCAAGGGCCTGTGCTGAGGCAATAAAAGGAAATCCCTGAGCCTTTTCTTGGATTCTGAATAATCCTGACTTTCCCAATGGAAATGCTCCCTCATGGTATGTAAAGTTTCCCCGAAAGAATAATCCTCAGGAGGAGAGGCTGAAGGGATAGATTCTTCAGCATCCGAGTCCTCAAAGGGGGGTAGAGAGTATCCCTGGTCTGAAGAGGAATCGGAGGAAATGGAAACCTGATCAGAGGAATCATGGTCTGTATCCTGCCTAGGCCTTTTCTCAGGATGGGGATGGTAACCCCTGATTAGAGTAATGAGATCTTCAGCCATTTTAAGCATCTGTTTCTTAGGCATGGAAGACTGTCCAGGAGAATGCTGTACTTGCTTCTTTGTCTTTAATGATACTTTTGTCTTGGCTGCTGCTTTAATGGTAAGTTGTGAAGGTCTGAAAACACCCTCAGAAACTGATGCCTGCTCAGCGGCTCTGGACCCATCTGAGGGATTAGTTTCCATAGGCCCAATACCTTGAGTTTCCAGAGGCCTAATTGTCTCCCATGTGGGAGTCGGAAGCGGCCTGTGGCTCTGAGGTAGCGGGTGTCAGGGGCTGCCAAAGCACCTCACTGAGAACCGGCGACTGGCCTAGAAGAGGTTTCGTCATCGGTTTTGGACCTCTGATGCCTGTCTTTATCCTTGTCTTTGCATTTTTTCGGAATTGCGGTCGTCGGTTGATCTGACGGCATAGTATAATTGAACCTTCGGCCAAAGTAGTGCAAAGCAAAATCAAAACGTCTTTTTATAGTGCGTTTGTTAAATCTAGCACAAAACCGACACTAGTGACGTCGTGATCAGGGCCTAGGCATGGAATACAGTAAGAGTGGAAGTCCTTATGAGGAATTTGCTTCCCACAAGAAATACAATTATTAACTTTTTCTGACATCGGTCTGAGGCAAGAAAAAAAAAAAAAGTTTCCCCAACGGGGTACTTAGCTTTATTGAAGACTTCGGATCTGAAATTCGACTTCGAAAATCTAAGGAGTCGGCTGACCAGCACTTGCGAACTGCTTCTGCTTCGGGCACTGCGTGGCACGAAAGACCGAAGAAAATGGCATCTGATGCATCTTGTATACCCATGGCGCACTCACGTCAGGGAAGAAGCGACAGCAACAGACGCCGGACCAAGACTTTGGAACTCGGGTTATCCTGCTGTCAGGCGGTCCCGCAGTCGGCCAAAGTGTAATGACTGCAGCAGTGTAACACTATGAACATCTGAGATAGGTGGCAGAAAGCACACTGTGGGACAAAGAAATGAGGACATAAGTGCAGAAGCCAAAGTAGCTCCAATTGTGGAAAAGGTAAAGGAAAACAGATTACAGTGGTTCAGGCATATATGCAAGAAAGCAGAAGAAAAACTGAGGAAAATCATTTGGGACAGACAGGAAGAAGGCAAGAAGAAACAAGGGTGTTCAGCAAAGAGGTGGCTGGATTGTGTGAGACAAGACCTGCGACAGGCAGGCATGAGTGCAAAAGTAGGCAGGACAGCATCACGGAACAGAGAGATGACAATAGTTGACAACACACTGGGAAAAAGGGGATGATTGAGGAGGAGGAGGAGGAGGAGGGTGAGAAGTTGTAGATAATTAATAAAAAGTTGATGGATTTTATCTGGGAAGGGAAGAGACAAGAGTAAAGTAGAATAAGTTGATCCTGCCAGTAGAACAAGGAGGTTTAGGAGTACCTGGTTTGAAGGGATATTTTACAGCTACACAGTTAAGACTCGTACATAACACAAGCAGAAAGCTAAAATTCAAAGTGGAAAGGGATGATGATGAAGCAGGGGGGAATTCAAAAAATAAGAAAACAGTGGGATTTTGGATACAGATCCTTAAGGAGAACAGTCATACAGAACATTGTAGTCATAAAGTAGCTGAAAATACACTACGAAAAAAGTACAGTTTTGTACCTACCATAAATGTAGATGTTCGAGGATTCCATTGCTGCAGTCCTGACTATTGGGGTATAGTCCGCGTCCAGTCGGCCCGAATACCAGAGTATAAGGCTGACGTCGGTCAGGGCGCATTAGACTGACGTCAGTACGTCAGGGTACTAATGCGCATGACCGACGTCATATCCTCAGTCTTTTCTTGCCCCAGATGTCAGAAGACCCTAAAAAGACAAGTCCCAAAAAACCTGCACCAAAAACATGTACAATATATACAACAATATATACAAAAATATAAGCATGTAAACTCACCTACACAACCACCCCTAAATACAGAGGGAAGGAGGGAGGGTAAATTGGACTGCAGCAATGGAATCCTCGAACATCTACATTTATGGTAGGTACAAAACTGTACTATGTTCTTCGTCTTCCATTGCTGCAGTCCTGACTATTGGGTAGAATCCCAAAGCAGAGGTAAGGGAGGCTGGCAAATCATAAAGAAGTAGGAGCTGACAACATGCCTTGCAAAACAGCTGTGGCAAAACCAGCCCTAGACTTAGAGTAGATAGGAAGGTGATAATGCTTAGAGAAAGTATGCACTGAACTCCAAGTAGCTGCTTCCAAAATATCCTTAGTTGCCACCGGCCTTAGAAATGCTGTTGAAGTGGCAGTAGCCCTAGTGGAATGAGGCCTAATCCCAGCTGGAATCTCCTTGCCATGATGGGAATAACAAAATGCAATGCAAAAGCCAATCCACCTAGAAATAGTTTGTTTTGACACAGGCTTGCCCTGTGAACTCAAAGCAAAAGAAACAAACAACTGCTGGGACTGCCTAAAATCCTTAGTTCTGCTTAAATAATAACGCAATTGCCTGTGTACATCTAAAGTGTGCAAAATCTTTTCCCCTTTATTTTGAGGGTCTGCATAAAACGTAGGCAAATGAATAGTTTGGTTTAAAGCCACACTAGAAACCACCTTAGGCATAAAGGAAGGATTAGTACGTAATGATACCCTATCCTTATGGAAAATCAAAAGGGCTCTACTGCCATAAGGGCCTGCAACTCAGACACCCTTCTTGCAGAAGTAATAGCCAACAGAAAAGCAGTCTTCCATGACAAGTATTTCAATTCAGCAGTAGCTGCAGGCTCAAAAGGTTGTAGAGTAAGTTTTTCCAACACAAAATTGAGATCCCAAGCAGGAGTAGGAGCTCTACGTGGGGTCTTATATTCTTTGCCCTCTAAGAAACTGCTTGAACAAAGGATGCGAAAACAAAGGTGGGTCACAATCATAGTGAGCTGAAATTGCTGCAGCATGAATCTTAATGGAAGAGAAGGACAAACCTTTGTCCAATAACTCAGTAAGATATTGAAGAGCCACACTCAAATTAGGCTCAGAAATCTCCAAATTCTTTGCTGTACTCCAAAATAAAAATCTCTTCCATTTTTCTCGTACACTCTCCTTGTACTAGGTCTTCTAGCTTCCATAATCACATTTAAAACTTGTTGAGGAAGTTGAGACCTGTTGTGTTTCAACACAGAATATGCCAGGCTGTTAGATGAAGAGATTGAAGCTTGACATTGAGCAGATGACCGTCCTTCTGAGATAACAGATGAGGAATCAGAGGTAAAGGCCATGGAGGCTTCTGTACCAGACTCCGTAGTAGTGGGTACCAGTGTTGCCGAGGCCAATCTGGAGCTATCAAAATCATCCTTGGCCTGTCTTGTCTGACCTTTAATAGTACCTTTGGAAGAAGAGGCAGAGGTGGAAAGGCATACACATGAAGGTTTTTCCAACTGAAAGACAGAGCATCCACTTTCCAAGCTGTGTGATGAAACCCCTTTGTGCAATACTTTGGCAGCTGGTGGTTTAGTGGAGAAGCGAACAGATCTATGTCTGGAGTTCCCCATGACACTGTCAGTTTCTGAAATACATGAAGATCCAGTTTCCACTGTGGGGATCCATGATTTGTCTGCTTAACACATCTGCTAAGGAGTTCTGTGCTCCTGGCAGAAACCTTGCCTGAAGAGTTAGTTGCAAGCTTAGCAGTCTCCCATAAAATCATTGCTTGCCTGCATAGAGGATAAGAATGTGTTCCCCTTGCTTGTTGATGTACCACATGACAGTTGTGTTGTCTGTTAGAATCAACACCTGCCCTGGAAGAAGTAACTCCTTGAAAGCCATTAATGCAAACTGGACTGCTAACATCTCCTTCATGTTGATATGTAGATGCTGTAGTCTGGCAGGCCACTTGTCTTGTATCCACTTTCCATTTAGATGAGCTCCCCAAGCAAGGTCCGAGGCATCTGTCGTTAAGATCTGACTTGCCTCTGGCCGGGTCACAGAGAGTCCCTTGTTTAGGTGACATTCCTGAGCCCACCACAAGAATTCTTTTAAAGGCAAGGTATTATTTGAATGACAGTGTCCAAATCCTGGCAGTGCTGTGTCCATACATTTTGAGATACCACTGTAGCTTCCTCATATGCAGTTTGGCATTGGGAAGCACCAGAATACAAGATGCCATGAACCCTAATGCTTGAAGGACTGTCCTTGCAGTCAGCACGGACTGATGAGATAGTTGATGGAAGTAAAGTGACAGACTCTTTTGTTTGTCCGGGGTTAAAAGGCCATCTGGGCTGCTGTATTCAGTCTCACACCCAGAAAGCACATGTCCTGAGAGGGTACTAGACTGGACTTTATTTCGTTCACAGAATACCCTAGGCATCTTAGCACTGCTATAACATATTCCAGATGCTGTAGAAGGTCTTCCTTTTCTTGAGCCAGAATCAGGCAGTCGTCCAAGTAAGGATAGATTTGAATTCCTTGAAGCCTGAAGTAAGCTATCACTGGAGCCAGAACCTTTGTGAATACTCTGGGCGCAGTAGATAAGCCAAAGGGCAATGCAGAGAACTGATAATGAGAATTTCCAGCTCGAAACCGCAGATACTTCCTGCAACTTAGCCTTATAGGCACATGAAGGTAAGCTTCCTTGAGATCTAAAGTTACCATCCAGTGATCTTTGCCCAGCAGAGGTAAAAGCTGTTGTAACGTCAACATCTTGAACTTGGGAATGTCCAAAAACGTGTTGAGGAGAGATAAATCCAAAATTGGTCTCCACGTGTTCCCCTTCTTTGGTACAAGGAACAGGCGAGAATAAAATCCTAGGCCCCTTTCTGATACAGGGACTGGCTGAATGGCCCCTATCTGAAGTAACTGAGAAACTTGCTTGTGAGCCTCTTTTCTTTGTGGAGGAGGAACGTCTGGCATGCCTTTGAAAGGGGGCATTGTATGGAAATAAAACCTGTAACCGTGGTGAATGATATCCAACACCCATTTGTCTTGAGTAATTAAATCCCAATTTTCTTTGAAAAGAGACAGTCTTCCTCCCAAAGGAGCTGCCAGACGGGAATCTGCTGGCAGCTGAAAAGACAGGTCATTGGGTCTGTTTACGAAAGGACTGACCCCTGCCCTCACCAGAAGTCTGAGCAGGTGAACTCCCTTGTCTAGGCCTAAAAGAACCTTGAGCCCTGCCTCTACCACGTCTAGACCTACCCCTAGACTGGGAATCATAAGCAGGGTATGTCCACCCCTTAGCAGGCCAATTTCTACTAAACTTTGGTGGCTGCACCTGCAAAAATCTTTAACAGTTTGCATAGACTTAGCTTTGTCCTCCATTTTCTTTAAAACTGCTTCCACAGGCGATCCAAACAACACATCAGACTGTAAAGGAGCATCCAAAATCCTTGTCTTAACATGCTCAGCTAAATTCTGATCCTTCAACCAGGCATGCCTGCGAAGAACAGAACTGGTAGCAGCCACCCTCGAGGAGGCCTGTACAGCATCAAAACCACATTGCAAAGAATGCTTACCCACTTGTTCAGACACATGAACCAAATCCAGCAACTCTTTACACTCAATACCTTCCGCCAAAGCATCCACCTTAGATTTCAATTGTGAAAGGAGATAATTCTGATATTTTAGCATGTGAAACTGACAATTCAATGCTCTCATGGCTAGAGTGGAAGAAGTATACACTTTCTTTCCCCACCTATCCAAAGCCCTTGCCTCTTTATCAGTGGGAACAGGATTTTTAACCACAGAAGCCTTAACACCTTTAGGCCCTTGAGAAATTGTTTCTGGGTCCGCCCTAGGACTCTTAAACAAGTATTTATGAGCTTCGGGCACCCTATAATACCTATCAGGCTTAACAGGAGCAGGAGGCAAAGAGTCAGGGTTCAGGGAAGCCTCTGCAAAAACATCTTCCACCACATTCAACACAGGAGGAATAGCTAAAGGCCTATGCTGGGGTAAAAATAAGAATTCCCTAAGCCTTTTCCTGGAATCAGAGTAATCCTGGCCTTCCCATTTAAAGTGCTCCCTCATGGAATGCAGAGTCTCTGAAAATGAAAAATCCTCAGGCGGAGAAGCTGTAGGAGTGGAATCATCCACATCAGAATCAGAATAAGTAGGATACTCCTGCATATCTTCCACAGAAGATTCTGAAGCCTCTGAACACTGTTCAAAACTATCAAACTCGGTTCCACCCTAGGCCTCTTATCAGACGGGGGCATAGAACCTCTAATCATAGTAATCAAATCCTCTGCCATTTTAAGCATATGTTTCTTAGGTACAGAACCCGAAATGCTAGGAGAAGCCCCCACTGAAGCTGAACTAGGCCTACCTCTCAAAGAAGTTTTGGCAACAGAAGGAGAGGCTCTAACTACCTTGGGAAGTGAGGGAAGAACAGTCACCTGAGAAGCCCCTCAGCCTGGCCTACCTCCTGAGAGGGCACATCCTGTAATAGTATAGTTTCAGCCTGGGACTCCATGGAAACTCCTGGCAAAACCTCCGGCTCCACTGAGCCTTCTAAAGAACCGACGTCCGGGACTGCCGGTTCATCAACCCTAGGCTTCACTGTTTTATCCTTGCGCTTCTTGGAGGAAGCGGGCGTCGGAGCATCCGACGGCATTTTATAATTGCAACGCTTCCCAAACACTAACCTGGCACAGTCTAACCTCCTCTTAATAGTGCGTTTGTTAAACCTAGCACAAGAGCGGCAACCAACAACGTCGTGCTCAGGCCCTAAACAAGGTATACACAAGGTATGATAATCCCTATGAGGTATCTGTTTCCCACAAGAAATACAGTTATTCACTTTTTCTGACATCCGGTAAAATACTGAGGCAAGAAAACCAAAATGTTCCCCAACGGGGTACTTAGCCAACTCTGTTTCGGTCTGAAACTCCGGTTTCGGAAATATTTCAGAACGCCAACCTGCACTCACAAAACTGCTTCTGCATCGGACCATGCGGCAAAAAAGACTGAGGATATGACGTCGGTCATGCGCATTAGTACCCTGACGTACTGACGTCAGTCTAATGCGCCCTGACCGACGTCAGCCTTATACTCTGGTATTCGGGCCGACTGGACGCGGACTATACCCCAATAGTCAGGGCTGCAGCAATGGAAGACGAAGAACATCACTGGAATGTTGAAAGGAGATTCTGCCTATGTGGATAACTGCACTTAGGGGTAAAGAGAATAGGCAAGAGGGGGCTGGAATTTACTGCAGGAAGCTGGCCAAAAATAACAAGGTATTGGGAACAAATAATAATAGATGGAATGGTAATAGAATGTGAAGAGGCCAAGAAGACATTCGGACTGCAGGCTAGAGATTGTGTTCCCTATCATGGATTGAGAGTATAAGCAAACAAAGGGACTGGGGAATGTTAAGAGAAAGACCTGCACTGGTTGAGTTTTTAGTTGAATCTAGGAAAGATGCTGCTGTTAAAAACTAGACCAATACTAAAGGCAAAAAATATTGCACAATAACTACAGGAATCAATCAGTGGAAGTCCGAAAAATATTGGGAAGGGAAATTCGATAAGCAATTCCCAAACAATGGGCAGACATATGTAAGGCTCCCAAATATGCAACAAAGTCTGGAAGACTTAGGATCGTTGCCTGTAAGTGTTTGCATAGGTACTTTTATACCCCAAGCAGACTACAATTAACTTTCCCTCAAGCAGATGACAAATGTTGGAGGTGTAATGGGGAAGAAAAAGGTAACTGAACACGTTTTGGGAGTGTAATGAGTTAAGACTTCAAAAATTCCCTACTGAGTACTCTGTAAGGAATACCTAGTGAGAAATGAATGTAACTAAGGAAAATTTTCTAAAGCTTGGATACAGGATCCGAATTGCCTAGATACACAGTAAGGCCTTCAGTTTAAATTATGGTGGCTGCCAAACATGCAGTTACTAGAAAATAGAAATAAAAGTCTTAATAATCCATACTTGAAGTGGTAGGTAATGTAAGAGATAAAAAAAAGAAGTGGAATCTTTAGAAAAGGGTAGGAATAAATTATGCAGAAAAAATAGAAACTGTGGGAACAATACATGCGGAAAAGATCTGAAGGAAAATGAGGTTTTGAACAATTTATGTAATATTAGACTAATTATACTGTATAGAACACCAGTCTTCAATAGCCTACCCAGTGACACAGCATATAGCCACTCTGGAGCACATACAACATGCTAATGCGAAATGGAATGCATACCTGCACCATCTTCGCTTTCTTGTTCTCCAATTTAGCTTCCCAACAAGAATCAGACTGAAATTATAACTAAAGCTCCAAAAAGCTGGGTGCAACTCAAGTATTTGAAGATGAGGTGGGGAAACCATCCCTCTTACTCAGGTAGATGCCAAATAACCGGTCACCTACCACTAAGCTGAGGAAGCATAAGGGGAAAGGAAGAAGTCCTAAAAATATAAAGGACAAATGGCATAAAAGGAACATGGCCCAAAGAGGACGACAAGATCACCTCTTCGGAGATCAGATGTTTGGGGAAATAGTTTAACAATTCCCTATTTGAACATCTACCATTATAGTAATTTACCTAACACAGCTGTGCTACATTCTTCCTTAGAGCACTGTTGAAGTATTCCCCATATCTGGTACAACTGCCAGAGCTTAGGCAGGCTGGGTGGTAAAGACAGATGGTTGATCCTCACTGAGTAAATATTGCAGAACCACCTTGAGTAGTTCATTATTACAAATGTCTCTAACATTATAATCTGCTAAATCAAGAAGTGAAATCTCTACTCCATAACCATACCTATCGAGCCCAGACTTTTAACTATCCCTCCCTTTCTTGGGCCTTTGTCCAGACTTCTTCTGCTAACAAGCTGACAGGTATATACAGAAGTACAACTTTTATTTGGGTATTCTTGTGAGTAATACTGTGGAAAAGATCAAGTAACAGAGGCAGGATGGTGCGAGTTTCTGGGCTCAGCTTTATATTACTGTGCAGCAGAATGTGAAAAAAGGATGGTTGCCTGTGACAAGAAAACCCGAGTAATTTTATCTAGTAATTTTATGCTGTGAAAGAGTAATTCTTAGAAGGCTGCGACAGTAAGCAGGGAAAAAGTGGAACAATGTGGACTGTTATGGACCAACCACAGTTTAACAATGGGGATAATGGAGGGGTAGTTAAAAGTCTGGGCTAGATAGGTATGGTTATGGAGTAGGGATTTCAAACCTAGTTAATATGTACAAAGGGTCTGTGGTGTTCCTATGGATGTGAGGTCAAGTACAAGTTGCACAACCTAGGAAAGAGTTAAAAATGGAGCAAGGGTTAGGCATGGTAAGCCAAGAGTAGCAGCAGAGCTTTGTATGCTATTGTGTGGATAACCGTTGATACAATATAAATTAAATTAAGAAATAACTTGGACAGTACTGCTTATTATATTTCTGTGTAAGAGACTGTGAAGGTGAATTTTATACAGAAAGAAGTAATTAAGATGTGGGAGTCATACTGTTAGTCAAGTACAGGGCAGTGGGAATGGCAGATAGTTATTTGGACACCCAGGTTGATAGCAACCTGACTTTTGACCACCATGTTACTTCTGTTGTACAGAAAGCCTTTTACATTGCCCACCTCATAAATAAGCGTACCTCATATCCAGGGTCAAGGAGGTCATAACATCCCTGTATTATTCCCTTATAAGGCCCATTATTGAGTACAACGCCCCTTTCAGCATGTACCTCGCAAAGTACATGCAGCAGCTGAAGAGAACACAGAGGTTCCTCTCCAGGAGAATCCAAAGCCTCAAATATCTACCATACACAGATAGGCTAAAAGCCCTATCCCTCTACTCAGTTTCACACAGACTCCTCAGAGTTGACCTCTGTCTTGCATACAAGACGATCATGGACTCCAACTTGATGGGACTGCTGCATATCCACAAGTCAAGCTCCACTCCAGTAACCCACACGCGTGGCCGCAACCTGGTCTGTGACATCAACAATACTGGTTAGCGGAACAGATTTGTGTCCCAGAGACGACTCCATCTATGGAATAGACTCCCTCTCCACATCAAGCATAGCACCTCTTAGCCCTTTCTAAGCGCAACTTGGATAACTGGATGGGAAACAGAAAATATACCCCTGGGATTCCACCAGTGTCCTTGTTGGACAGCGGCATCAGGTACCGATTTGTCTAAACATGGGCTAAACTCTTGGCTAGGCTTATAAGAGCCTCAGGGACAATAGCCTAGTAACCTCCTATGATCCTATGAATTAGTCAAGTTCCTTCGATATAAAGCCATGTAATAAACCTTTTTAGTAAAAACACGTTGAGAAGTTGACAGAACCTAGCAGCTCTGTGACCATAGATACTTAGGAATGTGGCCTTTGGCCCTCTTCAAAAGGAGCCTTGACGATTGGATGGGAGAAAGGAAATTCACCCCATGGATCATGTCAGTCGCCCTGCTAGACAGGGGTCCAGGGAAGTAAATAGTGTGGGAAGAAATAGCCAGGGAATTGTTATGGCTAGGCTTGTATAGGCCCTAGTACCAACCTATGAACCTATGGTGCTTAAGTTATTAAAGAATAAGGTTTAATTGACAAAAATGATGAATGAGGGAACAAATACCTTTTTTTTTTGTTTTAAGAGTCAAGATGTTTGCAATAGGCATGGAGGCAAAAACATAAGTGTGCTGAGGGCTGGCTGGGAAATGTGTTTAGGAGAAGATTAATGTAAGCCACACCTCCCACTTTAGCAGTGCTGACAGACTAAAATTAATCTGAAAATAATGCAGAGAATACGACTCGTGTTATGACAAATTAGAAAAAAGGCTAAGAGGATTACAGTGTGACAATGGAGGAATAAACAACCAAATATGACCTTACAAGAAGTCAGGACTAAGTGAAGAGCAGAAGAGAAGCATTTTTAATTTCAGAGGTGCAGCAGTAACTTTCCTTAAATAAATTTAAAGCATCTACCAAAGGAAGACCAGTCCTAAATGTGCAGATATTTTGATCAAGGCAGCCAAATGCCTACAAATCTAAACCTTGGGTGGAGAATTAAAAAGATAGAACACTGCCTAAAAATTACTTCAACTGCAGCAGCAGACAGGATCTCATGGGTGTGAGGCACTCCTTCCCAGCAGATAAATTGCAGTAAGTGCAGTCAGACATGCAGCCACTTTGGGGAGTGGAACTCAGAAGCAGAGATGGCATACAAGTTCCACTGTGGGTAACAAAGCACTGTCCACCATATAATACTCCATTCAAAAACAGTTACTTTCTGAACTTTTAACAATTGCCAGATGGCAAACATGGCAACAAATATGCAAGTTATAAAAGCAAACAGTGAATTAATTTGGACATTCATAGAGATCTTCAAAACTGGATAATAAAAAAAAAAACTGTACTGGATAACCAAAATAATCCACGGAGAGAAGTTATTAGTCACAAGACTGAATATAGACAGAATAAGGTATGCACATCACTACATTTATGAGCATTAGAATACTTAGACACATCAACAGAAGATGGCAACATGAACGTGTTCAACCATAAAAAAGGTTAGAGATACTAAAGTAATAAGTGTTTTAAATAATGTTGTATACTTGTAAAATATAGAAGGGGAGCAGATGGTGTAAATTTACACTAGGCTGAAGGGCTCTAATTTGGTCAGCCCAGCTGTTCATGTCATAAGGCAATACTTCCTGTAACAAGGAGATCATGTTACTTCTCGATATCACTGCTATGGTACACTGGCATATTAAATTTGCAAAAGTTGTGAGATAGTTTCACAATATCCACAATGTTTATTGCTCCTCTTTAAGAAAGTACCCTAGAATGCACCAATGTATTTGTACAAGTTTTATGTAAATAAGAAATTAACTTATCTGAAGGTGTGTAATACAGGTAGCAATAAGGGTTGATTCTGCCCCTGCTGGAATACCAACAATGAAGGTGTCTGTATTGTCTACCCCTGGGTAAGGGTCCCTCTATGCCTTCAGTACACTCGCTAATGAATCCTACCACCAGGTGATGATTTAGAGAGCTAATGTTCACCTCAAGAACATATAGTGAGAGCTATAATTTCCTGGATAAAGGGATTAGCTCAAATGTCCTGACCAACCCTGTCCTCCTGCCTCTCCTACACAACAGGACGGGCATGCCCACTTCCCCCTACCAGTTCTGTCAAGTGCTTTCTCTCTCTCTGGATGGAGCCATCAGTTACCTTACAAAGGATACTAACTGCAAGTGTTTTATCAGAACTAAGTTAAGGTCAACTATTCAAACAATAACTAATACGTTTTTAACCCAAAACAAATGGTTTATGAAATTTGCAACCCTATTTTCCATTTGTTATGCGCCTTCCTTTTAAATCTACTAAGATAATGAAGATGATATGAAAGTTATGTACTTACTACAATGATAGATGCGTGTTGTCTCTTTCTCTCTCTGCCAGTCTCAATGGTTGGGTTACATGCCCTTGTGGTGGAGCTGATCCATTAACTTTCACTCAGATGTGCCTCTAGTGTCCTAATCCTATGGTGTTTTGTAGTTGTATAGTGCCTCACATAGAGTTTACTGTGACGCCCCAACACTGGCCCAGTGATCAAGAAGCCTCAATCCTTACCACTGGCAACAGTGGGGGACGTACACACTGGAAAGGATGACAAGTACACACACAGTAAAGTTCAATTTCCCTTAAGAGCACACAGAGATCACAGTTAAGCCTGGGGCAGATTTCTCCCTCTTTCTCCAGATTCCCAATAAGACTTCCCAGTAGCACAGCTATAGAGCTGAGATCTCAACTGAGTGGCCAAGCCAAGACCTCCAGCACCCTCTCTCTCTGTCCAACCAGTGGTTTGCATCTCAGAGATGTGATTTATGCATTAACACACACACCTGGGAAAGGTTGGCACAGGTTCACTAACTATGCCCCCTTTTGCCCAGATAAGGTAGTTATATTACTGCCACCAACCAACACTCTTATCAGCTAGTTTATGGCCCTTAACAAAAGGTGCCCAATCTTACTGTGTAATGTTACTATTAATCCAAATGACAGTTTGACCAAGAGCAAGGCTATTAGGAGTGCCCACACAGTGTCACCAAATAAACATGCAAATCCACTCAGAGCTTAAATATGTCTCACAAATATGAGCTACAATGAAAGGTTTAAATATATTTAGCAATAAATAATAAAATAAGAAAACACTCAGTAAATCAGAGTTGCATCAGAGTTCAAAATTACATAAAATACTTTAAACAACATTTCAGGACAGTCTCAAATAAAAAAAAAAAAAAAAGAAAACATCTAAGCTATACTTCACTATATTCCTGTCTGTATCTAAGAGATACCCTAGTTAACTTACAGAACAATACATAGGCAGAAGTGGCGAGTGGATGCTGTTGTCAGGTCAAAGACAAAATACAGACTGCACTACTTCTCTCGGAGTTCTTGATATAGGAAATATTACTGCTGGCTTAATTTGCAGGATGACATCACTTCTTGTCATCTGATTTTAGTTCCCAAGCTAAAGCCCCATTGCTAGAAACTGCCAGCATTTAGCATCTCCCTGTGAAAATACAGATGTTTGCAGCTGCTGGAAGACATAAAACACTTACAAAAACAATGCAGAAGACTCCCTAGTTTTAGACATCCTGGATCCTTGCTGCACTGAAAGCATCTTTTATGGCGCAGTTATAAAATAATTTAATTTCAACTATTTTTCTGAAGTTTTGCAAGTTAACCATCTACGCTCCAGTTTCCACTTATATATATATATATATATATATATATATATATATATATATATATATACACACACACACACACACACACACACACACACACACACAATTTACAATAGTTTATATGCATTTCTGCTCTGTTCCAGTAGGATACACTGTGGACACATCTCTAAGCAGAGTACTCTACAACATTATCTCTTCAGCACACGTCTGTACAATCTTATAGGACATACAGTTCTGACATATTTGTAACACAAACATATAAATCATGTTGATATTCACAAATGACGCAAGATTATTTACAAAATTACAGCTAGCTGTGCTGTCAAGTACCTCCTTTAACACATTTACCTAGAGTACAAGCTAAAATGAGGCCTCTGAACAAGGCTTCAGGCTTAGGTTTACCAGGTACCTCCTGAAATGAAGGAGATGATCTGGAAGGGGAATGGTGAAAAGGACAATAGGGACATGGAGAAAGACAAAGCTCTCATTATGGTACGTACATAGCTTTTATATCATACGTTGCCCCCTCTCTGCCTCATTAGTTGTGACAGAATCCCCAGCTCCCCCATCAATCCAGGGTAGCATCTTGGCAAGATGCCCTTGAGGATGGTGAAACCGAAGGCAGTTCTCGACCTTTATAAAATGTTACAAACTTTACGTTCCATCAAGGTATGCACTGTTGATAATGTTGAAGAACAATGTAATCAACAGTAGAATGCATGACAAAGGCTGCAGAAGTTCACACAGATGCTGAATGAGCTTTTCTGTTTAGAACCCAATGCCAATCCTTTAGATGCACAGATGCAGATGATATAAAAATGAAAGCCATCTGGACAGGGTCACTTTGGTAAACTATGATCCTAGCTTGACCTTTGAAAAAAGATATAAAAAGCTAGTCATGCTTCCACATAGCATTAGCTAGGTCAAGGTAAAATCTCAATTGATGATGCAAATCCATTGGAATGGCTGAGAAAGAAAACAGGCAAGTGAATAGACTGCCTTAAAACAGTCTCCAAAACTACTCTGGGCACAAAGAAAGGTTAGGAAAAGGTTGGGTCTTAGACACAGTATGTCCTTGCTACTGCTGCCTGCAATTTATAAATTATTGCAGATGTAATGACCATTGAAATAAAATCTTCCAACACAGGAGTTTGAGAAAGACAGAAGCAGGCACAAAGGAAAGCTTAGTCAGAGCTTAAAAAGTTGATATCCCATGGTGGGGCAGAGTCCTCAATCAGTGGTCTCAAAACAAAAAGTACCTCTCAAGAAGACTTTGCATATCTTAAGGGAAACTACAGACTCAGAATGCAGTCCTGAATGGTAGTTTGAAACCGCTGCTATATGACTTTAATGGTAGAATAATTTGTGTGGAAGTCAAAGACTTGCCAAAAAAATTCAAAACAGATGGGAACAAGAGCTAGAAAGGATCCATACTGTTGCCAATAACCCAAAGAGAACATTTTCCATTTGCTTTTACACAATGTTCTTGCAGACTGCTTCTGGCAGGCTTGCCAGACAGATTGGATACAAAATTCAGGCATGGATCAAGAGACGAGGGAAGGCCATAGTGTGGAGATCCATAACTGCCTGGGCCAAAAAGAAGTAATTAGAATTACACTTACCTTGCAAATGGATGCTTTCTGTAGGAATTCTGTCATAAAAGGAAGGGAAGGAAAAGCATACAGAAGACCAGGTGGCCAAAGATGGACCACAGCATCCCCCAAACTATTATATATAGCATTCCAAAAGCTTAAAGGGGCTTTGGGAGGACCCCCTGTGCTAGCCAGTCCAGATTACATCAACATATTGTTGTGCAGGTAGATCCTTCAATCCATGGGGTGGGGGGCTCTGCTCAGCCAGGTTTCCTCAGAGGGAGGAGAGCACCCGGTTATCTATCTCAACCATAGACTCCAACCCAAGGAGGATTGTTATGCAGCTGTAGAAGAATGTCTAGCCATAGTATGGGCACCGCAAAAACTCCACCCCTATCGGTATGGAAGGAAATTCACTGCGACTAGACCACAGCCCCTTAACATGGCTACATTGAGCCAACCAGCAAAATGTGAAGTTATTAAGGTGGAGCCTAGGGTTGCAGGCAGATGGCATGATAGTGCAGCACCATAGTGGGATGAGCAATGCCAGTGCTGATGGGCTCTGAAGACAGGGTATGGGTCAATGTGTTCGCAAACAGGTCATTCCTCTCAAGCAATGTTTCTCCAGCATCACATGAAAAACTAGCTCGAGTCTTCAAAGATGGGAGAGATGTGATGACTTGAAGTTGTGCCAGAGGAAGTAGGGTAGTGCATGTGTGCCAGAGGAAGTAGGACAGTGCATGTGTAACATATGCCAGCATAGCTAGCTGGAGTTTTGTAAAGAATTATAGGTCATTTGAATAAACTGATTTGTACAGATGCTGGTCTTAAAAAATGTATTTATACAGTTGCTTATTTTAAAAATGTAACAGTGGGTACTGCTGGACAGGAAAGAAATATACATGCATGTCAGACTGTACTGTTGTGAATATATTTTAACAGATGATACTAGAAGGGAAGGGGTTAAGCTCAGTCCAGCTAACCTTATGAAAACTAGCCTGAAATGAAATTACTTGCTTTAGGCCATAAAGATTTTATCTCACAGGTCTGAATGCAGCCAGAGAGGCAATGTCTGAAATATCTCAGCTGGGATCCTGCTCTATTGTCTTAGTGGTGAACTAATCGCTACCCTGGGGTGCCAGAGAACAGCTGGTTAGTTTCTGCAGGAAGGGTGGAAATGTTGGAAATGTTTTACAGTTTTCAGATGCTGTAATAAACCTTAGCTGAAGTTGGGTGTGTGTACTGTGACACAGTGCCAGATCTTGGCTCAGTTTCTAGTGAGGGGGTAGCATGGGTATCAGAGTCAGGTGACCAGATGTGATGTCATTCTTTAGCCAGCACTGAAATTGTAATTTGAATACTAGTGAGAGATGTAACTTTGCACTCTGTTTTTGGGACCTGACAAAGACCAACACTTTCATCATGCCTTGCTTTAGTAAGTAACTAAAGGAACAGTAATTCTTCAGTCAGTTAGGAAAATATAGTGAGAGTAGCTAAATGTATTTTTTCTGTATCTGTCAGAGTCTTTCCATCTGTGTTTTGTTTATATTTCACGTGATTGAAACTCTGGTATTTATTGTAAACAGATATTCAGTATTTTCATTTTTTTTAATTATTAAATACACCTAAACCTATCAAAGGTTAGACATTTTCTAAAAAGAGCAGTCACAACGAAAGTGCTTGCATTTATTTACTGGCACTGAGGCTCCACATTACTGAAAGTCTTGCTGCATGGTCAAAGACTACCATTTGTATACGTATTAATGCTTAATAACTGCAATTGGGTACCCTGGTAAGAGCCTTAAAGTAGCTGGCTTTGGGTGTTCTGGTAAGCAGCGAACCAACCTTAAGAGTCTGGGTGGAGGTGTCACCATAGGTAAGCTGTGCCAGCCTTTCCCAGGTGTGTGTGTGTGTGTGTGTGTGTGTGTGTGTGTGTGTGTGTGTGTGTGTGTGTGTGTGTAAATCCAAATCTCAAGAGTGTGTGTGAGAGAGAGCGCTACTTTGAACAGGGGCACTAAGAGCACTATAATTTCACAGAGAAGGTGGTGGAGTACTTGGCTTGAAACACCAGGCTAAGGACTTGGCTCTGTAGTTGTCAGTGGGGAGTCCTATTTGGGGTCTGGAGAGAAAGCCCAGCCCAAGACCGGGGTGTGCATTCCCTCTGTGCTCTTAAGGGAAAATGTACTTGGTACAGAGAACTGCATCTGAAAATACTGTGTGTGTCTATTTTTCTCATGGTATACGTTCCTCACTGGTGAGGACTGAGTCTATTTGATCAATGCTCCAGAGGAGGGATGTCACATATGCATGCACGCACCAACTTTCTAGGAAGCAACAACATTAAGTAGCACAAAACCTTCCAGACGAAAGCTTCCCAAACATACCCGTCAACCTCTCACAGCAAGAAAATTGGACAAAGCCATAAATAATGGAGGAACAAAGGCTCAAAAATAGGGACTCAAATATTGCTCTTACAAACTTGGAAAGTTGAGAGAGTACCAGGTTTTGCAACAGCATAATTGTTCTGATGGGTATGAAGTCTGAGACTCAAATGTCTGTCATTATTTCTGACTTCAACCCTCAATGATTTGTCAGAAAACCACAAGTTTGAGAAATCAGACCAAAAAGGAGGAGGTAAACTCTGGACAGTCTGCGAAAATATGTACAGTTGAGAAGAACGTTCCCAAATCAAGTAGAGTACCAGCATAAAGTACAGCTATGTGAATCTTACTGTAACATTAGACATCCTTCTCTTCACTACTGTAGTATTTTTCATCCAAGGGATCTCCTGCCAAGAATAACCCAACTCTCAGCCAGTATACCAAAGCCTTTAGTTCTTGTAGGCACTGTTCATCAGATGTATGCTCCCTCTGCAAGGCATAGGTCAAAGTTGACTCATGGACACGCACACTCAGAGAGAAAAAAAAAGTCGCAAGAGTAACATAATTCCTTGAAAGACAAAGAACATGTGCATCCAGAATGAAAAAGGAAAAAGTAACCCTCATCTAGAAGGGCCAAGAAATACAGGGCAATATCTAGGACAGAGGGGAAGGAGGAAGAAACCAAATATTGCAACAGTGAAGAAGGGCATTCATTGTTACTGTAAGATTTTACCCAGCTATACTATGCCCTTCCATATCATTGCTTCAAGAGCTTAAGTAGTAGCCTGGGAGGAGGAAGGCAAAGAAGAGCGCTCTACAAACCCATGCAGCATAGCCCTGACGAAGCATGCCCCGGCCCTGGAAATATCAACCCTGTAATGTTTAGTGAATGTATGAACAAAGGACAAAGTAGCAGCCTCAAGAATAGAATTGGTGTCCAACCCTTGAAAAAGGCACCAGAGGAGGCAACCTCCCTAGTAGGATGTGCCTGTACAGTTGAGGAAAGACATTTGCTACGTGAATTATAACAAAATGAAACAGTCTTAGAAATCCAGGAGATTATGTGCTTAGAAACAGTCAAAGTCCTGAGATAAGAGGAAACAAAAAGCTACTCAGATTTGTGAACAAGTCTTATCTAAATAATATCTCAGCTGTTTATGCAAATCCAAAGTGTGAAGAACCTTTTCACTAGCAGAATGTGGAGAAGTAAAAAGGAAAGATGAACAGACTGACTAAGAGACAACTCATTAACCACCTTGGGCATAAAGGGATTTCTATGAAGAGAGACTGTCTCTAAGAAAAAACAAAAAAGGTATGGCCATGACAGCCTGGCATTCAGACACTCTTGGCAGAAGAAAGAGCCAAATGAAGAACAGTCTTAAGTACAATGTTGCAAGGAAGCTGAAAAGTTAAGCTCAGGAGCCTATGTCAATTTTTAAAGTACAAAATTGAGGTTCCAAGAAGGTGGAATGGGCTTCCTGGAAGGCTTGATATGAAGGACGCCTTTAAGAAACTGCTTGACCTCAAACTTCATAACACTAGAAGGATTCAAGGACAGATGCACAGAAATTGACAGTTGAGCTTTAACTGAAGAATGCACCAACCTAGCATGGGGCAGATCTCACAAGTAAGAAAGAGCCAGAGTTCCTTCACAGATAGGGGATCCTGAGGGCGAGAGAAGCACTAGACCAAAGATCTTTTCCATTTGGACTTCAGAGTTTCTGGTAGTGGGTTTCCTGACCTACAGAACTCTGAGCATGTCCTCAGAAAAGAGGTGCCTAAAAGAGATCAAAACCCTACCATTTACAGTGTCAGCTGATGAATGGACAGGTGAGGATGGATAAGAGATCCCTTGTCTTGTGTAAGAAGATCCACCTGATGAGGTAACTTGAGGCAATTACCCCTAGCAAGGGGAGAAAGGAGGAGGAACCCAATGCTGTCCAAGCCAAAAAGGAGTCACCAGCAAGATTTTGGGAGAGTGAGAATAGATGAAGGAAGAGGGATGCCAAAAACAATGCCTTCCAAGGAAGACAGGGCATTCACTTTCCAAGACAGAGGACATGGGACTAACAGAAGAGAGGAAATATTTTCAGAGGAGATGGGAAACAATCTACTTGAGGAGTACCCCACGATGGACAATGTCCAGAAACACAGCTCTGTGAAGCATCCATTCTTGAGCCTATGTTCTGGCTCTGCTTAAGGAGTCCGCCATGAGATTGTGCTCGGAGGGAGAATAAACCACCTGAAGAGTCACCCGATACTGGTCTAGCTAGATTCCAGGCCTGAAGAGTTAATATGCCAAGGAGGTAGAACCTCTTGCCCCCTTGCTTGTTGGCATACCACATCACAGATGTGTTGTCTGTGAAGACTGAGGGGCCCAGGTTTAAAGAAGGAATGAAAGGCTTGCAGAGCCAAAAACAGTACCCTAATCTCTTATGTTGGTATTACCTCACCTCAGATGGGAGACCAGAGACCCTAGACCTTTAGGAGGGCCACAAGTAACGCCCCATCCCATGTATGAGGCATCTGTGAACAGCTGAGAGGGAAGTGGATCCTGAAAGGGAACTCCCAGGTTAAGAGAGACCGAGTTGATGAATCCACCACTGCAGCTCGAGCATGAAACAAAGAAGAGGGACAGGGAACTCCAAGAAGCGACAAATGTTGGAGCTAAACTGATGTAAGGTACCAATGCAACTTTCTCATATAGAGCCTGGGGGAGGCCATAAATCACAGAACCCTGAAAAACTCCCTGGCTATAACAGAGGACACCGGAAGAGGAAGAGAATGGAAAAAGGCAGTCGTGGACAGAAACATGGGGGCAGGGAGAGATGCTAGTATGGGAACAGTCTGAAGCTTGCAACAAAAGGAAAATATGATCCTGGGAAGGCTTTAAGACTTGCTTCTGGAGGGTTATGGTAGACCCCAGACTGTGTTAAAAGGCTAACAGTAAACTGGAGGTACTGCAGCAGACTACTAGGAGAAGGAGCTTGAAAGACCATAGTCTAGGTAGGGGAAAAATCTGTATACTCCAAAGCCTGCAAAAAGCAATGAAGGGAGTAAGACATTTGGTGAATAACATTAAGGTGGTAGAGAGGCCAATGGGAAAAGCAGAGGACTGAAAATACAAGGAAGAAACAGAAAAACAATTTCTTGAACTGAAGCAATAGTGATGTGAAGGTATGCATTATTGAGATCTAGAGAAACCTGGAGAAGAATGGGAAACTAGGTCAGAAGGGACTACATCCAAAAAGTAGGACTCTTGAGAGGTGTAGAGCAGAGAGACATCCAGGAACTGGTGTTCACATGCCATCCTTCCAAGGAACCAAAACATTCTGGAGTAAAACCCTTTCCCCACCCGATAGTACCCAGATCCAAAAGGGACTGCAAAACCTCTGGAAAATGAAGTAGCTGTTCTTAAGGAGGTTGAGAAATGCCTGAACAGAGAGAAATGGATTATAAAAACATGAAATACCAAATGCACAATAGACAGAACCTAAGAACCGGAGGTGATCCGATGCCAATTTGGAAGAGTTAAGGAAAGCGGAGAGACAAGAGGACCTGACCAAGGGGAAGGGAAGGTGAAACATCAAATAGAACCGGGCTCATCATGAAAAGAAGGTTTCTGAGAGAAAAGAGTCTGCAAAGACTTTGCAGGAGGAACATTACTGGAATCGTTATTACCCTCAGGAGGGTGGCGAGTCTGACTACAAACAAAGGTACACTTTTAAAGATAGTTCCTCTGAAACTTGGGAAAAGGAGAAACAAAAATATGCCTCAGTTTCTGCAAGGCCTTGCTCTAATCCTGGAGGGACTTCAGTCACCAGCAGCAGAGACAAAGACTTTTGCTATCCAGGAGGTGTATCAAAAAATGTGCAAAGCCTGAAGATACAGCCATAAATAATACCTCATCAGTGAATTAAGGGCATCAGCCCTAAAAGAGGCATCAGCTGCATCACAGCTGCATTTTGAGTGATGGGGAACTTCAGACGTGGAGTCCAACAGGGAAAAGACAGAAGCCTTGCTCTCAGAATCAGGAAGGTCATAAACCAACATAGAAACCTGGGAAAGGAGGAACAAAACATACTTGGTCATACAAGTCTGGTAGTTAATGGCCATAAAAAAAGGACAAGGTGACAGCAGTGTAAGCCTTGCCCAACCTTTCCATAGCCCTACTATCCTTATCAGAAGGAAGTAGCTTAGTACACGGCAACAACTTGAGGTTTGTCAGAAGAAACTGATACCAATGAAAGATCTGCAGAAGTGCACTTAAGGAATTTGCAATCCTCAGGCACCTTGCAGAACCTATCAGACGTCTTTGGCACAGGAGACCAAGAGTCAAGAGGCTACAGAAGCTGCAGAAAAAAAAAAAAAAGTATCCAAAAGGGCAGCCAGAACAGGAAGGACAGACAATGGTTTGAGAGACCACATTTGTAGGAGCTTGTAGTACCTCTTTTGAATATCACAGACCTTGAAACAGTCCCACTTAAAACATTCCATCATGAGGGCAACAGTAGCCCCAAAGAACAACTCTTTCAATGGGGAGTCCAGACTCAAAATCCACTTCCTCCAAACCATAATCTTGGGGGGGTTAGGGAAGAATAGGCTAGGGATTCTTCCCCAGAGTCCAAGTCGTCATTGAAGGAATCCATTTCCCTTGGCCTCTAACAGGCATGGAAGACAGGAGGAAGCAAGAACAGAGACCCCCTTGAGGAGACTTCAAGGCCATCCAAGCATTAAACAAACCCAGAGTGAAATTCTGCCATTCACACTGGGAATCCTTTACAAGGGAAATATGCTTTGCCTTCCATTTCTTTTTCTACGGGATGTCTACCCAAAAAAGTCTGGGAGGGTCAGACCCCTAACGCTACTCAATGATGGTAGGAATTTCCTCCCTGACTAAAATATGAGGAATTCCCCTCAGTCCTTCAGTTATCAGTGGAGGTACCCTCCCTCAATGTCGTGGGAAGTCACTGGAAAAGCTTTCAAGGATATGTGAGAATTCGGATTCATGCCTGCCTCAGACTGGGTCATGGCACAGGAATCCAAAATAAGCACCAGACTGTCTTCAGGGCTTTCACTAGCCTCTAGAGATGCACCTGGGGGAGGCTGGACAGCAGCTGGATTGGGCTAAATGTTTTTTGGCCTTTCTTGGAGAACAGCTGGCCCTCAGGACAGGAGGATTCTACCACAGTACCCGGAGCCAACAGCTTACATCACTGGTTCTCAAGATATATGGAGAAGGAGGATCTTGGGCACAAACTCCTGGCAGACAGAGCACTGCGTGTGATTGTGGGAAGCACCCACGCAAAGACAACACTAATTGCGGTAGTTTTTATGGGGAATCTGCCATACTGACATTTTCCCTTTCTGGATGACATGAATACAGTACCAACCAATAGCAAAAAAGAAAAAACAGGGCACTTTTCTGAACAGCTTAGTAACTAGCACAGTAGTACAAGGGTGTTCAGACCAACATACACTAATGGCAGTCAGACTGGTGGCAAAGTAGTTCTGGGTGTGTGCGTCTGTACATCACGATTATCTTCTATACCTTGCTCAGGCAGCATACGTGTTACACAAGGCCCCTATAAGAACTAAAGGACTTTGGTATACTGGTCGAATGTTGAGCTGTCTTTAGCAGGAGGTCCCTTAGGTGAAGAATACTGCAACAGTTATATAGAAGGCCATCATACCACAATGTATGGACAAACTGACTCCAGCTCTTCCTTTTTGCTACTCTAATGATGTTCCCTTCAAAAAATCAACTACTACAAATTCAGTGGTGGAAAGTAAGGTGGCAAGCCACTCAAAATAAGGTCATAATTACTATGACCTTATTTAAAGCTGCCTTATATGTTACCTGTCATCACTGCATTGTAATACCAAAGTCCACTGGTAATTACAAGGCATGCAATTCAGAAGACAGTTGAGGAGCTCAGCCAATTTCCAAGGTGCCCTGGAGCATTCATTATTGCCTTGTTAAATGACTTGCTCAAGGTCAGGTAGTAGGCAAAAGGAATCAAACCCTGGAGTACATCAAACAGCCCATTAGCAGCTCATAGCCTTAATCCTCCACACTAAGTCCCAGAAAACATTCTACTTCCTAAACACTGCAAAATATGCAAATCAAAAAAAAAATTAAAACACAACAAACTAACTTTTTTCAATCATCCACAACTACAACAACATACGGCATCCAAAAGCCTGCTAGATCAATTATTTCTGTTAACAGCTACTCCAATTTCAAATCTTTTTAAAAGTAAAATATCCCTTCCTTTATTTTTTTTAATAACTTAAAAGTACTCCAATTTTCACAAAGCCACAGATGGTAAGCCTAACTGCACAGTGTTTCTAGTCCACAAAAAACATTTTTTTATGTGAAACTGCCTAGCTTCTTTTCCGAAGACTCATCATTATTTCTGTGTGCAGTCAAAGGGTGGGAATGGTGGAATGCAGATACTACCAAAGCATAAATCCATCAATGAAATTAGTAAAAGCACCTTTACTGGAAACATAGCAATGGGCCACTCCACATAAGATACAAGTGCTCCTAGCTGCAACAGGAAAGCATTTTTAATATGGTTTTTAATCACAAATTGCACCTTTTTTAAAGCCAATAAATAATCATGCTCAGAAAAAGCCATACTAAGTGCATTTGCAGGCTGTATCTGACTTGAGGGCTGCAAGTTTGAGATCCTTTATGGCACACTTTGAAAAAGATACAGTTGCATAAATAAACGTACCATAACACATGTTCAAAAAGATGAGCTTTGCAGAAGAGCATAGCTATAAGGCATATATCCTGATAAGGACATGATGTCCAGCCATGACAAAATCTTTTGGGTACCTTCCATGCAAATTCTTCATCTACGGAAGTTCAACGGTGTACGGATATAAAAGCAGACAGACAGGCAACAAAACAGCTTTCTTGCATTTCTCTACAAGGGTGGCTATCACATGGAAGCAACTTAGGCAAGTTGTAAAAACTGAATAATTAAGTGCTACAAGACAGGGACAGGAGGAAAAGTGAACCCCATCCTGGCCAAAAATGTACATCCAGAAAGAAAAACAAAAAGATTAGAGGAATGGAGGGTTGCTGTACTGCAACAGTGATCTACTTGAACATAGACTACAGTACATTTACCTATACAACCATACTGTATTCAGAATTATATTATTGTTGCAGTAGCACATAGTTGTATGGAAAAATTGCAAAAGCCTAGACAGCCAAGCAGGAGGATGGAGGATTACAAACTAGAAACCCTTGAACTCAGCTAGTAAATTCTGTTTTAGCCTTGTAAACAAGTCAATCTTGTAATATTTGTTGAAGTGTGAAGGCATTAAAGCATGAACAGAAGATAAAGTATATGCCTCTAAAACAGCTCTGTAGTCCACCCCTTTCCAAAATGCCTTAAAATAAGCCAGAGCTCTAGTAGAACTTAGTATAGCTTTCTGAGGGAGAGACTTACTATGGCATGAACAAAAATGGACGGTATGGAATAACCAGTTACAAATTCTGTTTTGGCACTGGTGGTTCTTTTTTTTTCTTCCCATCAAAAAGAAATAACCTGATCCAAAGCTCTAAAGTCTTTTGTTCTGCCACTGTTTTAAGTGACTTGTCTGTGGACATCCACAGTATGCAGGATTCTTTTCCCCCTTGTTTTAGGGTACAGGAAGGAACACAGGAAAATGAATGCACTGATTCAAAGTAAATTATGATAACCACTTTTGGCATAAAGAAAGGTTAAATTCTTATGGTTACTCTGACTTTATGAAATATGAGGAAGGACTGTGTCACTATCAAAGCAAGCAACTCCAATACCCACCTGGATGAAGTCACAGCAGACAGTAAAACAGATCCCAAGGCAGAGCTACATGCTTTCAAAGTGGAAAGATATGCAATACGCTTTTCAAAATTTGCTTTACCTGCAGCAGATCTAAAGGCAGACAGGCAGAAATGGCCGAAAGATGACTTAACAAATGAGTAGGAAAGGCCTGATTTGAGCAAGTTACAAAGATAGTGGAAAAACAGAGGGGCTTTCTGATTTGGATGTGTCCACGTTATTTTTGTGGCACCGACTAGAAAATACCTTCCATTTGGCTAAAAAGGATCAACTACCACCACATTTTTCTAGTCTCATTCAATACCTGCTGTATGCCCTTAAGGGAAAAAGTGCCTAAAAACCATGCCCCTCTCAATGTTTTAGCACAAGAAATCTGTACAAAGCCTCAAATAATGGGGCGTAGGGAACAAAAGCCCAAAAATAATAGATTTTAAATATTGCTATTATAAACCCAGAAAGCTGACAGAAGGGGATCTGTGTTCACATGCACTTTCTGGAGGACATGAGGTCTGAAACTTAGATGTACCATTAAGCAACTTCAATCCTCAGTGATCTGCCAGAAAACAGATTGAGGAACAGGCCAAAAATAGAAAGCAAAAATCTGAACAATTGAGAAGTATGCCAAGATCAACATTCTATCAACTAGTACATGAATACACTACAGACTGGGGTGGATCAATGATCTTTTGCCCGGTGAGAGTTCATCCATTCGGTATGGAAGATTGTGTTAACTGCCCTTGGCCATCTTCCTGTTGGCTCAGACAGTGCTTCTCCCTTCTCATGGAGTTACAAATGGATTTTGTACAGTATTTTCGAATCTGTATAAGAACTCAGGTTCTCAGAAGAAAATGGGTAAACGCATAGAGGAACATTCCCTTCCATAGGAAGGAAAAGGCATGCGCCTTCCAGGCCTTCATGCAAGGTTTGCCAAAGTAGCCGTCGCTTAATTTTCTGTTGTAAGTGGAGACAAACAGATCTGGGAAGTTCCCCACACATGAATAATCTCTTAGAATACTTCAGTATGCATCTTCCACTCGTGGGGGTTCTGTTCTGGATCTGCTCAAGTAGTCTTCCACTGTGTTTTGCTCTGAATGAATGTACAAAGCCTGAAGGGATGGACTCTGCTCAGTTGTGGTATTCCAGGATATCATGGCTAGTCTGCAGAGGGGCTAAAATCTTGTCTGCCTTGCTTGTTTATGTATCACATCACAGTGGTGTTGTCTACTACTGAGAGAGAACATGGGGTCCACAAATGTTTCAAAGTTTCAATTCAATCACAGCTATCATTTCTTTGATATTTATGTTTTTTTTTTCTTGTAATGATGATCCCAAATGCCTTGTGCTTTGAATCCTTTGGAAACTGCCCCCTCATGCAAAGTCCTGCAAAGCGCCTGTGGTTACAGACTGGAGAGGGGCTTTCTGATTATATATGATATCTGATAATACGAGACCTGGATTCAGCATGGTCTGCTCTGCCCACCATAACAGTTCTTTCCTCACAAACTTCAGTACTGGGATTGGAAAACAATGGGATGCTGGTGCTGTACCCATAATGTCTTGAGAAACCATTGCGTTTTCCACGTGTATCTGGCCAATAAACTCATTGGGCTAGTCGAAGTCATATACAACAAAATCCTGAGAAACATCCCTGTTGTACTCACTGCTATAACTGCAAGAGCAGGTGATGGTAAAATCTGGTCTTTTCTAGTGGTAGAAAAGCCATGAGGGATGCATCTACAAAGCCTAGAAGTGTTATTCTGTGAGAAGGAATTAGGGAGGACTTCTTCAGATTAAGCCCTAGGTTTTGAAACAGATTTCTTGCAAAAAAAAGAGACCGCTTTGAAAATAGGCTGCAATATTAAGGAAATTGTCTAAAGTGGGGGAAATGTAAATACCCTGCAAATCTGAAACAAACAAAAAACAATTACTGGTGCTAGACACTTTATGAATATCCATGGCAGTGTAGAAAATTCAAGGTTAAAGATAATGAAAATGTGAAATAAAAACTAAACTTTAAATGCAATATGTGAATGGGTATGTGATGATGGGTATCAAAGGTTCAGATTCACCAAAAAGCACATATGGGGGATAAGAAGAGACAAAATTAAGCATTGTAAATTTTGGAACTTCTGTGAAGAGAATGAAATAGAAATCCAGTACAGGTTTCCAGGTTCACTTCTCTGGATACTAGCAATATCATTCAATAAAATCCTTTTCATTGCCAAGATTCTAAAGCTGGCAATATGAAAGGATAGGAAGAAAAATATGGATTTAATTTTCTGGGTGTGCAGGAAAACCCAGGTTTGCAGGAAAGAAGTTCCAATGCCACTTGTAGCCGTACAATTTCTAATATCAATGAATCTGTTGTAATTTGTTTTCAAATAGGAGAGAGAGAGAGAGAATTGCCTGCAAGATTTACTATACAACTAGGATGGGGGGGGGGGGGGTTAAAAGAAAGTGCGTCATGCATTTTTCTTAGCCCGAGATTGCACCAGACTCATACCCCCATTTTTATTCGAATTAATTTGCCACTGTTTCTTGTACGGTTTCCCAGATTTCTGTTGGGATTGTTCAAAGCATTTCCTATGAAAGGGTCCAGGATTTCAGGGGTGGTTTGTTTCGCTGTGTGCGACTGAAATCGGTTTGATCCTTTCTAACAAGTTCCTCAATTTCTTCAAATTTTTTTTTTTTTTTAACACCTCAGCTTAAGAGGCGCTAAATAATACTTCTCTGTCCAATCATTAAGAATGTGTGCCTTGACATCATTAGACGGTTTTGTGATCTAAGTGATGCACACATGTGCATCACAGACTGTTACTGCTACCTGGGACGCTGCATCATATGAGCGCAATAAGTGTGTTAAACAGATAAAGAAAATAAAGCTGTGTAGAGAGGATTTTACCTCGGAGGAAGGTAAACTCAGCAACTGTTGTAGTCATATCTGCAAAGGCTGCCAGAAGATATCTGCCTATATGAGCCTGAACATTAACCATCCTAACAGCTGGACTCAAAGATTTACAGACTTTTCCATTATAACTATCAAAAGCCCTTCAATATTTGTATGAAGGGGCAGAATGAGTAGCACTTAATTGCTTTGAACTTGTGATCCTGGCTAAAGAAATCACAGATGCATCACCCACAGGATTGATAAACAGGAGTTTGTGGGACTGAGGTATATTGTAAAGCCTATCAAATTTTCAGGTGACAGGAAGCTGACTGCCTGGAGAAGCAGAGGCAACAATGAAAGCATCTGCACACCAGCAATGACAGGAGGAATGGTCACAGGTTTGGGAGTATCTACCTGAATATCATTGTTCTGAATTTGAAAGATTTCCCTCTCTTCCCATTGGAAGAGGTCGTTCATTCTACATACGGTAACTGAAAAAGATCTTTCCTCTACAGGAAAATCTGAAGACACACTTTCCTCAAAGTCTCATGAGGTTCATAGAACATCTAAGAGTAAGCAGAAAAAAAAGAGCTGCATCACACTTACCATAACTGTAGATTTTAGAGTACATCAATCTTGCAGTAATCTCTGCATCATCCCTAGCTGACAAACATCCATTGACCAAGGTTTCGTTGTCAGGGTATAAGAAAGGCATCCACAGACACCACCTTCAAGTCTTTCTAAGCAGTGAACAAGCAGTCTGATGCCCAAAGACAGCACAACCTCTCCAGTTGTCTGAATATGAAAGGAGGAAAATCATAGGAGGCACAAAGGGAATGGAGAGGACAGGACTATCTGCAGACTGTAACTAGTCTAGTCCAGATACAGATTCCTGTAACTAGTCTAGTCCAGATACAGATTTGCTGTATCCAGGACTGTTTTGTAAACTTGTGAACCACCCCAAGCATTTCTGTGTTAGAGGAAAGCCTTCTAGCTTATCAGTGAGAGTGGTAAGCACTAGGTAGCCTATCTACCACAAGAGGAGTGGCTTCTGGCCTAGAAATTGTAGTTTATTGGCCGTTTGGGCAGTTTTTCCATCTCTCTCAACTTTCTGGTTTAAAAGCCCACGTTTCTCCTATTAACCTGGTGAACTTGGGCATCCTGAGGCAATGTAGCATCTTCATGTACACAGACAACCCTCCCCTCTTACCACCCAGCTCTCAGACTTGCAAGAGATGCACTTATATATCCAAATTGGAAGCCACACACTCTCCAGCCAAGACCGGAACAGCTGGTCAAGAGGAGGTGGTCAACACTTGCACCACACCACATGGAACACACAGCCCTCCAGAATACACACCAACACCGTTTTCACATATAAACACAAACCACACACCCACCTTCACGGAGGATCTCGATTAACATCTACCCAAACAGCAGAGACCTCCAAGGCAGAAACTCACTCGACCACCACAACACAATACTAATCACGAGATACAACTCTCCTAAACAGTGTGCCACTCAACCAAAGCCCCTAAGGCAAAACAGCATGCCCAACACACTAGTCATAGGTGACTCAATAGTGAGGCACACTGATGTCCCATTCACTAGGTTGAATAAGGAGAAAGCAACAGTCAGCTGCCAGGATCCATCACATAACGCATGCACATGGGTCCCTTAACAACAGGTACAAATATGACTGTCATTGTACATGTGGGTGTGAATGATCTCAGACGTACCTCCCTGGACTACATGAAGAGAGACACGGAGGAGCTCTCGGATTATGTAGCCCAGGCGGGTATGACCCTAGCCCTGAGCAGCATCCTACCATCACCCAGAATGATACAAAAGTACAAGCAGAAAATGATCGATTTCAACAACTGGCTAAGTTTCTGGTATCATTCTAAGGAGATCCAACATCTGTCTACCTGGGATGACATGATTGACCAACCTCGATGCTTTGCCAGAGATAGCCTGCATCTGTCACCCCTGGGCTTCGGGATACTGGTCAAGGCTCTTGCCCCCCCCCCCCCAGTGTCTTTTTTAACCGGCATTCCAAAGACAAAATTACCACCTTAACAGCTACAAACAAATGCAATTTGAGGGTCATGCTGCTCAATGCTAGAAGTCTACATCTCAAAAATGCACTTGCTTGAAGCACTCCTTAAAATGGAGAATATCGACATTTGTGCTTTAACAGAACTTGGACCAAAGCTCCAAAGGCAGTGGTGTTTCAATATTCATAAAGGATGTACACACCTCCAGACTGGTGGCCCAACATAAAGCATAAGAGATACGTCAGGTGCAGCTAACATTGGGTAAGACAGTGATTCAGGTTGTAGCCTGCTATAGTTCCCCAACCTTGTCCCAAGACTCGCACTCCACGTTCTTAAGCAACCTGGAGAATATTAGGGTCCAACCTAACACACTCTTACTAGGCGACTTCAACTACCTCTCCATTAAATTAAGAAAACTACTCATGTGCCAATACACTTGCCCAATGTTTCCTGGAGTTCATTAATTCCAAAGCCCTGGACCAGCTCGTTCTTACCCTCACTAGAGGTAGAAACATCCTTGACCTTGTCATTACTAACATGGGTTACCATTGCTTTACACCAATAGTCAGCTCCCCCCAGTTCGATCCAACCACAAACTAATCACCTTGAAAATCCACATGCCTCCCACCCACCCCCATGCCCGCAAAGGTACCCACCATGAAAAACTTCTCCAAAGCTAACTTTGGGCTCCTAAAAACAGAGGTTGCCATCTTCGCAGCACCCATGCAAATGGAGAATAGTTGTCTGACCGCAGAATCATACACCGATGCACTGTACTAACACGTGCCAAATGCATGGATCTCGCCATACCCAACAGAACAAAGACGCACTCTTCCAAAAAAGGAAGCCAATCTGGTGGTCCCCTGCCATAAGCAAACTCTACAACAGAAGGAGGAAACAAAGGGGATAAGGTGAAGTCCCAAGACTGGAATATTCAAATGTATCCATACTTAGATGACTGCCTAATTCAGGCAGTCAAGTTGCTAGCCTGCTGTGGTGGCGAAGACTGTCAGCTTGATTTTTTTCCTTTTTCAGGTTGAAAGGACTGACCATGGAACCAGTAGTGTGCTCCTTGGTCAAGCTTGGTCTCTTGACCAGAGAAGACAAGTAGCATTTGCCAGATACCATCAGATCACAAAATTTACTGTGTTTTTCTGTCAAAGTAAAAAGTATTTTTTTACTTTTGTGGAGCTGTCATAGTGTTTTAAAAATTTCTCCACAGAAAAAATGATTTCAGTTACTTTACAACACTTTTAAAGGGACAGAAAAATACGAGCGCTCAGTTTATGTTACAGCCTTGAGTCAGTCCACTAAAACACAGCACTCCTGGCTTTAAAACAGCTTTCCTGAAAAGGAGAGTAATAAATCAACAACATTAAAATGGAAGTTTTCCCTACAAGGGAACTTACCTGCCCTGCAAAGGAAAGCACAAGCAGACAAGTGATCCTGAAAAGCTTCAGCAGCGAACTCTTCAGCAGCAGTAAAGCTCTAAAAGGCTTGGTACCCATAACTTGACTTTTAATCAGCTCATTTTGGTTGTGTGGAAGATGCCCTGAAGCTTTAGAAACTGGGCAGCTGTTATATCCTTGGCAGGATATAACCCCTTATATGCACTATGTGATCAATAAGATAAACACCCATGGAAATGGAAGCTGCCATGTTACTGGCTTGGCATTATCTGAGACAGACTGCCAACCAGACAGCAAGAATTTTGCCCTGCAGAATAAAAACTTTACAAGACAGTGTCCTTCCTGTGAAGCACCATGTGGGCATCAACTAGGATTCTGCAGTGTTCGCACTCCTCCCTAAAACCTGGGAAAAGAGGCAGCAGGTTGTCTCATGGAGGTAGTTACACTTTCCATTACACAGAACATCAGGACACACTCACCTAAGTAAGGGAAGACCCTGGTCTTCATGACTTGACATGTACTATAATGACAACATAAATTTGGTGAATGTTTGGAAGTTAAAAATGAGACCAAACGGAAGAGAGAGAGAGAGAGAGAGTTTGACACAAAAGGATTATCTTATTTGGAAGCAAAGAAACCCCAGGACTCCTTTCCTATCCTGAGGTGAAGCTCGGCATCTCAGAAAATCTACACATCCAATCTCCTTCCAAACTGGAAAGGATGAACTGCACAGCACCCTGCCAAATTGGAAAGAATGAACTGCACAGCACCCTGACCACGATAAAGCTCTTTTGGAAAGAAACGGAACTAAGCTGGTCTAAAAGAATAAACAAGAAGTCCTTCACTTCTGTGGGGACCAAAAATGAATTTGGGTTAAAAGCTTGGCCTTGCTGGTCTGGTGGGATCTCCTGGATTTAGCTTTTCTGCAAAAGGCTCAGAATATCCATTTCTTAAACAGCCTTCTAACAGGCTGAGTGTTCTAAACTGGGAAAGGACTGCATTAAGGGAAAGGACAGGAAGTTGACTGAAGAAAGAATAGTTGTGTAAAATCTTACCATAATGTTGTATGTTCCCTTCTCTGCTGCAGTATTCCTTACATGAGGGAGTTCCCACTGCAGGCGACCCGACATCCGCCAGTATACAAAAGTCTTTCACCACTGTAGGAAGCACGGTACATCGCATGTTGGCTGCTGCCGTATGTCTGAAATAAGAGTGATGTATGCACACATCCACCTCAGAACTGGAATGCCCCAGGACGAAGCCAAACTTAGGAAATTAGGGCATGACCATCTAAGGGAAGGAACCAGATCACCAGGGGGAAGGAGGGAGGGATTGGAATACTGCAACACAGAAGAGAACATCTATTGTTATGGTAAAATTTTACACAACTATTCTATGTCCTTCTATTAATCTGTTGCAGTATTCTTAACATGAGGAAGAATACAAAAGCTCAGGAAGAGAGGGTGGAGAAAGAAGCAGTAGAGCTCTCCAGGAACCCATGGGAGTATGGCTCTGGCAAACCCTGCTCTGGACCTAGAAATGCCATCCAATTTATAATGTTTAGTGAAGATGTACAGAAGTCCTAATTAGCTGCTTTGAGAATAGAGCTAGTGTCCAATCCCTTGAAGAAGGCCCCTGATGAGACCAACTGCCCTAGTGTAATGGGCCTTCACAGAAGAAGCAATGATTTTACCATGCTTGAAAGAAATAGCCTTAGAAATCCAAGCAGAAATAGTGGCAGTCCCAGAGCCCTGGGATAATAGAAAATCAGACCAGCTTTGTATCTAATAGCTTTGGCTTGTCTAAGTAAAATCTAAGTTGTCTATGCAAATCCAAAGTGTGCAACATCTTCTCACTAGTTTTGTGGAGAAGGGAATAAAGTGGGTAACTAAATGGACTGGTTGAGTGACAATTCATTGACTACCTTGGGCATAAGAGGGTTGGGTACGCAAGGACAGCCTGTCTTTATGCAAAGCCAAAAAGGGGGGGACAGGCCATAAGGGCCTAGACCTCAGACACGTGTGGCTGAAGTGAGGAGAAGCACAGTTTTCCAGGAGCAATGTTGTGTTGCAAGGATGCTGACAAAGCGGTCTCAAAACGGGGGAAGTCAGCTTTTCTAGCCCCAAATTAAGATCCCAGGGTGGAAGAATAGGTTTTCTGGGAGGTTTAATGTGAAGGACACCTTTAATTGCTTAGTCTCAAACCTGCTAGCTGGGGGGGGGGGGGGGTGTGTGTGTGTGCAGAAGCAGACAGGTAGAAATAGCGGACATAGGGGTCTTCACTGAAGAGCAGGCCAAGCCAGTATTGTGCAATTCACACAAATAGGACAGAACCAACATGATTTCCACTGATAGTGGATCCTGGTTTTGAGAGAGACACCAGACTGAAATTCTCTTCCACTTGGCTATGTAGGATTTTCTGGTATTGGGTTTCCTGGCCTCCTGCAGAACCCTCAGCACATCCTCTGAGAACAGCTGTCTAAAAGGAATTAAAACCTCATCAGCCACAGAGTCAATTAAAGGGTTGACAGGTGGAATTGGATGAGAGTTCCTTTATCTTGCCTGAGAAGGTCCACCCTGTGAGGCAACTTGTGGTGATTGCCCTTTTCTAGCTGCAACAGCAAGAAAAGGGGGGACCAATGCCATTTTCGCCAAATGGGGGTCACCAACAAGATTTCTTAACAGGACTTTTGGAATGATGGGAAGCAGAGGGAATGCATACAGAAACATCCCCTTCCAAGAGAATGAAAGGGCATCCCACCTTCTAGACCAGAGGGTGAGGGACTCTGGCACAAAATTGTGAAAGCTGTCTGTTCATGGGGAAGGAAAATAATCCAGTAGAGAAATATCCAAATGGTGGACAATGTCCAGAAACACATCCCTTTGAAGCATCCATTTGTGGGACTGTTGGGGACCTGCTCAAGGTGTTTGCCACACGATTTTGGTTGGATAGGATGCACACTGCTTGGAGCGTCACCCTGTATTGGACAGCCAGCCAGCATACCAGGTAGGATTTTGTTCACATACCAGAATACCATCACATTGTCAATGAACACTTTTATAAGCCATGGGAGAAAGAGGATAAAAGGTGTGAATGCCTAGCAGCAAGGCCTTCATCTCCCTTACACTGATGTGTTCCCTTTGTTGAGAGGGGGACCGTATCCCCTTGAGCTTTCAAGTTTCCAAAAGCTGCCCCCCCCCCCCCCCGCAACCTACATTTGAAGAGTCTGAACATCTCTTGAACTGGAGGTAGAGGGTGCAAAGGGAGTTCTGGGTTGAGACACTTGTTGGATCCATCACTGAAATTCACTCTTCAGACAGAAGATGAGGAACTGGAAAGTCTACAGGTTGCAAATGCTGCATCCAAACAGACTTTAGAAACCAATGGAGTTTAATCATGTGAAGTTTTGCTAGAGGGAGCAACTTTAGAAACCAATGGAGTTTCATCATGTGAAGTTTTGCTAGAGGGAGCAGTGGGATAGTGGATGCCAAGAAACCTAAAATCCTGAGGTACTCCCTGGCTGAAGTGTGATGATGAGGGAAGTAGTTTCTAAGGTAGGACTTTAGGTCCAGTGCCTTTTGAAAAGGGAGAGAGACTCCTGAGGTTTGTCTGAATCCTGCACCCCAGGAAGATGTGATCCTAAGAGCGGCAGAGAATGGATCTTTTGTAGTTTATGGTGAAACCTAGTCTATGAAAAAGAGAAATGGCAAAAAGAATGTTTTGCTCTAGGATCTCAGTGGAAGTTGCCATAAGAGGAGATGGTCTAGGTAAGGGAAAACATAGATGTCCTGCAGACTGCAAAAGGCAACCACAGGAGGTAGGCATTTTGTAAATACCCTTGGTGCAGAAAGTCCAAATGGCAAGGCAGGGAACTGAAAAATGTCAGGAATGCATGTCACAGAGAAGCATACGTTCCTGCATTTGGGGTGTATGGGAATGTGTAGATATGCATCTTTGATATCCAAGGAGGCTAGGAAGGCTTGTGGCAGAATTGGAGGGAACAAGGTGTGAAGAGTTAACATATGGAAGGAGGATAAATTCAGAAAGATATTGAGATGAGACTGATCTAAATGGGCCTCCAAGGGCCATCCTCTCTGGGCACCAGGAACATTCTGGAGTAGAAACCTCTTCCTTTTTGGTCTTTAACTTCCTGAATGGTTCCTTGTCTCCATAGGTCTAGAAGTACCTCTGGAAAGGAGGGTATCCTTTTTGAATGATGGAGAGGACCCAGGAGTCTTGAGTTGAACTTTCCCAGACTGGCAGGGACAGAGAGAGGCACTGGGAAAGTGGACTACAGGAGTGGTGTGACTGACAGCCAGAGGGAAGCAGGGTTGTCTGGAAAGAGCTGCTTCTGAACTGAAGTCGCAGGGGCAGTCCTGAACAGTTGAGGTCTCCTATCATCTTTTTTATGTTTTAGTTGGAGGAGGGTGGGAGTGCCCATGTACAAAGGCAGTCTTTGCTGGGTAATTTCTCTGGAATTTAGGCACTAGTGAACCAAATATGTGCTTTAAATCTCTGCAGGAAAGGGAAGAGAGATGCAGGAATTAAATTTGCCACTGCAGGAACAAATAATGCCGAACTGTCCAAAGAGGCATCCATAAGCTTGGATTTAATATCCTCTGGTAATGGATGGAGCCTTAACCAGAAGACTCTCCTTAAGACACAGCCAGAAGCAGCATCATAGATGCATTTTATGGAGTGGTGAACTAACTGTGAGGAAGCTCCAAGCAAGGATGCAATCAAGGTTTTCTTGCCAGAGTCAGGTAAAAAACTGTAATGACCTGAGAGAGTTGAAGAGAAAGTCTATGGCAAATTTGGTCATGTGCGTCTGATAATTAAGGGCTCAAATGCCAAGGTGGCTGAAGTGTATATTGTTTTGCATAGTCTTTCCAGGTTCTTGCTGTCTTTATTTGAAGGAAGGAAGGAAGGAAGGAAGGCTGGATGGAGAGAGGTTGAAGGCCGTAACCCGGATGGTTTGTCTGAAGCCACTGAAATCACCAATGGATCTGCTGAAGGACATTTAAAACAAGAAATTACAGTCCTCAGGGACCTTCTAAAAATCGGTCAGGGTTCTTAGGAGCAGCTCAAGTCCAGGGCCTTGGAAGCAGAGGCAACAACATCCAGGAAAGCAGGTAACATAGGAGGAATAGCTGAAGGACTGTGCAATTCCACCTGCAGAAGGTTTTAGTACCTTCAGATACCCGAATGTTATCCTACCTGAAGTGTTCCCTTATTTTAACTAGGGTCTCAAAGGAGAGTTCTTCCATGGGCGAGTCAGTTCCATTGAAATCCTCCTCCGGCGGAAGCATAATCTTGAGGTGAGGGGTTCTGTGAGTAGGCCAGAGATTCTACTGAGGAGGCGTCTTCATCTGAGGAAACCTCCTCTTCTCTTTTGAGGGGATGTTGTGCATGGCACTGTAGAGATTGAAACTCTAGGAGAGCTTAAGGACCATAAGGGCCTTGAAAAGGCCTTGGATGAATTGTTTCCAGTCACTATGAGGTTCCTTTGGAGGGGACAAATTTTTGCTTCTTCTTTTGGTGTAGGTCTACCCTATGTTTTGTCAGAGGGATGGATGTACGCATACATTCAGAGTGGATTTTCTCCCGCACGAGGATCTGAGGTATCCCTATAGGGCCTTCAGTTATCAACAGCCTCTTTTCCCCTATACATCCTGGACATATGCCTGTGACTGCTCAGCCTCTGAGGACGTGCCAGTGGTCAGATTAAAGATGGCCTCAACATCTGGGCTCGGCCTGTGATCCAGAACCAGAAACCTGCCATTCTCCAGGCCCTGATCCACCTCAGGAGAGATGTCTGTATGAACAGTTGCAGCAACAGCTTCAATCCTCAGATTTTTGGCCTTCCACTTAGCGACAGACTCGATTTTGGGCCCCAAGGAATTCTCCATCGTGCTTTTCGCCAATAACTAAGCGCTGATTTTCCAAGTAAATGGCTAAGGATGAAAGCCTACTCCTAAGGGTCTTTGGTACAAACTCCTCACAAATGGGACATTATTTGTGATAGTGGATAGGCCCTAGACATAACAGCCATTGAAGATGGCTATCTTTATGTGGAATTTGTCTTCCACACTATTTGCCTTTTTTGGATGACATGAATCCTACCAGTAAACAGTAATAACAATAATAAAAAAATATAAAAAAAAGATTTTCCCCAACAGGGCACTTACCAGAAAATTCGCAGAAAACTGCTGAGAGCAGACCAACATGCAAGGTGGTTTACGGACTGGCAATAAAGAAGTTCTGAGGTGGATGCGTATGTACATCACTTTTATGGCACATGTATAACAGCAGCCTATGTGCAATGTACCACGAATCCTGGCCAATGCCGGGTCGCTTGCAGCAGAGAGCTCCCTCATGTTAAGAAAACAACACATGAATAGAAGGACATACTCTGGATACTACCGTTCTCACCCACTTGTCCTATACAATGGCAATCCATGCCATCAAGTGGAAGGAAAAGTGATCCCAGACAGCCTCAATATCAGGATGATAGTCAAATGTTTGGGGAGCAGACTACAGGCCCCATCTCAGTTGTTTAGCAATCTGTTCTGCCAAAGGCTGACTACTGCTTGGCATTCCTGAAATTGCCACAGCTACTGCAATTTCTTCCAAATCCCTCATTGTCCTGATGGTATTGGCTGCACCTGATCCATAACAGATAAGGATTCCACTGCATCCTAGAAAAATGAAACTGTGGAGGCTAAGCCTTAACTTCAACAGCTGTCGGAGAGAGAGTGAGACTCTTTCCCGCCTGTTCTTGCTTGTGCAGCTCCACTTTTAACTTGATCACCTGAAAAGCAGGATTCCATCATTAAGTAAAGTGTTGACTGGCTTTAGCATCTTCACTAAAATCAGATGTGGCACAGTAACTGATAGCTATGCCACTGCCTTCTACCCTGCCTAAACCATCTGCTGCATTTTCAGCAAGGTCGGGTGCATGGTCAAGTTGAAAGCACAAGGGCAACATCTGGGATGAAATTTCTTTTAGTTCTCCATCCAACAACTTTTTCAGAGTTTGGGATGCTTCAAGTGTCAAATCTCTCTGGAAACTAAAAATGTGTTACAGCTTACTGTCCTCTGGAGTGAAGTGGATGATGAGTAAACTCACTTCCTTATGCAGTCCAGCTTCTGCTATTCCTTACAAAACCGACAGCACAATCAATCAATCTCAGAGCCACTGATATCAACCCAGACTTGAAATTCATCAGTCATAATGGGACTGGGATCTGGACAGGACTATGTGAAAAAAGAAGGCACAGGAACAGCAAAATGTGGAAGGTTTCTATTTCGGCTCACCTTGACATTAGCAAGCGAAATTACCAGAGAAAGAGTATATGCTAATATACGTGTGGCCTTTAAAGATAATGGTAGACATATTTTAGAATAGTCCAAATTGACCAGTATGGAAAGCCTTGGCCTGAAAGAGAGAAGAAAGAAAGGAGAGAAAAGACCAATTTTACCCTCTTTCTTAATGACAATGAATCATTCACTGCAAAACAATAACTGCCCTGCAAAAAAAAAAAAAAAAAAAGAAATGAAAACGGCAACAAATAACAAATACATTTACACTATCTGAAAACTATTAACAGAAATTTATGAGGGGAGGGAAAAGAAAAACGGCACAGCAAAGCAGGAAGTGGGAAACGCCTGAAAGTAAATGTACTCATCTGGCAGAAATATAAAATGGACTTGATCCACTTGAAAGTAAATTCAATGAAAGACAAGCCATCATCTAATAACAGTTGTAACAGAGTAAGGCAAAAATACAACTCTTGGGGCCATCCTACTAAGCGAGGTGACTTATTTATGGCTGAAGAAATCTGGAGAATGGTTCTTTGCAGAGGAATATGGATAAAGCAGACAGACTTTGACAGCCTGAGAAAGTTCTCATGGCTGGGCTGAATCCTACTGGAGTTAATTCTGCAGGTGGAGAATGAAACTTCAATCCCAAGTACAGCAAATACTACTTAGTAAAGATAACTGGAGTAAAACCCACCTTGTTTTTCGGATACATGTTGCTCAGTCAATACCACTTTCATCATCAAGTGCAGATCAATCAAAAAGGAATTAAACGCAACAACCTTTGACAAACCTAGGATGCAACTTTTTTTGCAGAGTGGCAAGCCCCACTGTGCCCAGTATACCCTCAAATGTAAATGTACCTACTCAGAGGTTGTACAATAACGGAGAAAAATGAAAACTGTTGTCAGAAAAAGTTTAGTCTCTTTCTTTTCAATAGCTCGGCAGTCAAAAATGCTGTCCATCTTATGACAGGTACCCTGCTTTTCAACAGCCTGTCACAGCACACTAAGAGACAAAAGACATTACATGTTCTAGGGTGGCAGCACATTAGAAAATCTAGAGATAAAATAATCAACTCTACAAGCACTGCATTAACTGCTCTGCAGTTATCTGCTTATAATGCACTTGCCAGTAAATTATAATACAGTAAGCTCTCTAACTGGCACCCATAGGGATTGGTAGATACCAGATAACTGTAGTTTTTGGTTGCTACTAAAAATAGGCCCGATACTATACCTATACTATTTGTTTTGTGGACTTCTTCTCAGGTTGGGCGGGGGATTTATTCCTATCTTTTTTTTTAAAATGCTAAAAATCTAAAAATGTAAGGCATGTTTCTGCAGGGGGGAAACAGAAGGCGCAACACATGAACATTGTACTGTGTTCCTTAGATATTTTTTTTGCCAGTTGCTTGAGAGTTCTGGTCGTGTTCCAGTTAACAGAGTTTACTGTATACTGTACTTTTATCAGAACATAGACTTCTGTACATTCATCAATTTCTACATCGCAGCTAATGTGCTTTAGTGAACTTGCACTGTAAAGAACAGCTCTTGTTAAACCATGGGTATTGTGGTTGACCAATGTTAGCAGGGGCTTGCATTAGTCCCTTAACTACATGCAATGAGTACCTGGCACCAGACGACAGTACCAAATCAACTGCCAACAGAACTGAGTTTTCCTCTATATTTTTCACATTTAAAAATCATAAAAAAAATATGACTGTAGAAGTTAAAGTTCATACCCTCAGAATAATTTAGGGTTAAATATTTCATTTGTACAGTTCAAAAACTAAAGATACAGTTGCTTTTAACTCTGAAAAGAAAGCAAGACCCTAAAAGTGAGAAGGAATATTACCAGCCTAACATCTCATTTCCATACCTTTCAAATATTAATAGTGCTTGGCTAGGTAATACCAGTTTTATTATTATTATGCGATTAAGTACCAACAGTTTTTAAATAGTATTTGTTTTTCTTTCAGCTTTTCCGGGTTAGGGGTCGTCACAGCGGAACTCCGGTCCGCTAATGATTGGCAGTAGATTTTTATGGTGACTAGGTGCCAGCCTGACGCCCAACCTTCAACGAAGGCACACCCATTCACACAAGTCTTTTGAATGCCACTCGACAGCAGGGAGGACATGCAGACTCCACACAGAAGGCGCTCCAGCAGAGAATCGAAAGGGAGAACCTCTTGCTGTGAGGCGACAACGCTACCACTGCAACACAGCGGTTTATAAAGTAAAAAAAAAAGCTCTCCATACCCAAAATACGGGCCCCGCTATGGAGTACAATTTATCAGTCACAGTAAATCAGTCACTTGCTCACTGTAGTCCTGTATACAATGAAAGAAAATGCTATGGTTACATAATCCTGCCTGCTGCACAAAAGATGAAACCCTTGTTTTATCTGCAGCATGAGCATGGAGGTTTGGGGGGGGGGGTGCAACACAGATGACATCCTTTATTACTTCTTTTATATACTTAAGCAAGTAAGCTCACTGCATGCAAATGTCCTCATTTCAGGGACATGCCAGGAACACTGTCTGGTTAAGTGACTTGCTCAGACGGTCAGAAGGAGGGAATCAGACCTTGTACCTTGTGTACAGGAAGCAGCTGGTTAACAGCTCAGAGCCATAAACCTGTGATAACTGCCAGATACAAACGAAACAAAGCATACAATAACAGAATTTAAAAACACTGTTCCATAGTGGGTTTTTTTTTTTTTTTTTTTGACATTCACTTTCTTCAAACCAAAGATTTTAAAAGTCGCATTACATTTCAATACCGTTCAACACTAAACAGATTTAACATAGCTTGTTTTTATACTGTATGCTCAAACTACCCATGTTTCTGCAGTTAGTCTTTTTCAGAGCTCAATGTTTTGCAAAGTATGTTTGAAGCAAGTAGGAACACTACCCTGTTGTGGTTCCTCACTTAAGAAGCATCTCTGTCATTTCCTCAGCAATTCAGATGAAAAATAAAGGGACCATCACTGCCCTTTCTTGTTGCACATCAACTTATCTCCTCCCCAGCACATGGGTCCACTTTTCCGCCCATTTTATCATAACTACTTTTTCCATTGCCAGTATAAAAGCACTCCTAATAAAAGCTTTACCACATTTACCTTCTTCAGGGATTCCAAACATATATGAACTAATGAACGGAAAAGGGGGTTCTTTGGTCATATTCTGTTTTATTAAGAAACACCCCCATTTCTGACAGTTTTGTACATTCCCAGAAAATGTAGAACCAGGATCTCAAATTATTTCCATCTCATCTCCAATAAGTACTATCTGTTGTCAGGTTCCCCTTATTTAAATAGGGGGGGGGGGTGTATAAATTGAGAAGACATTTCCATCCAAGTACTTGGAATTTTCTCAAGCTAGTCACTTCCCCTGGGGCTTTATATTACTCTTTCCATTTAATCTCTGAGAAAACTCCTACTTCTGCTCCCACTCAAAATTTATCTTCCTGTATACCCCCAACTTCGTTTTGAATATATACAGAATGATACATTACCTCAGTTGGGATCCACTGGACATCGCATTTATAACAAATGTTTCCAAACCACTGCGTCTATTGTGTTATCTTCTGCTATTATTTACATTTTAAGGAAAAGAAAATTCCTGTTATCACCCTAGGAATCTTACTTCAAACATTTCCCTAGGGTCCCTTTCTCCTCCAAATTCTGCCAGCATCCAAATCCCTTTTGTTTAGACAACCATCTCCATTATTAATTCAGACTCTTGCTTCCTGTTAATTTCATTGGGGCCAGTCTGGTTATTTCTCTTCCCATTTTCAAATGCATCATCCATCTCACTGCTCTATCAGTGTCCTTCCATATACCTTTAAGTTTACAACTTTCTGGTTTCCAAAAGAACATTTTTTGGGGTCTATTGTTGCATGTAGCCTGCCTAACTCCACCCATCTCATCTTTTTATGCCAAACTGCAAAAAATAAACAAACACCACTTTTAGCTGCAAGGCTTACCAGTACAGTAGGACAGTTATGGCTAACCCTCCAAACTCCCTTAGTTTTATTTTTTCTACCCTGGCTATTCTAAGTTTTGGTGACCCCAAATAAAACCCAATGGCATATTTTTTACAATCTCTAAAGGAGAACTCTGGGTCCAGAGGTATTACCTTAAAGCAGTACAACAGCATATGTAACACAAACATCTGTCTTGCCTGTGTAAGTTTGTGGTGAAGTTCTAAACCCAATAGGTTTCCAGCTTTTTAACCACTCTGATATCTTCTGATTATTATATGCATACCGGATAGCTTTGGTGAAATAAATCAATTAACTTTGTAACAAAGTAGTGCATTACCTGCCTCTAGAATATCTGTGGATATCCAAGGTTTAGTTCTCTAAAAGATTAATCATTTAATTTGATAGCATGTGTTTTTGCAATCTTCACCTTATACGGTAAACTCTCAGTTAACCAGAACTCAAGCAATGGGCACTCTCAACCAACCACCAAAAAAACCCCCGAAGAAATACAGTACAATTTTCATGTATTGCACTTTGTTTTCCCCCTGCAGAAACATACCTTAATTTTAAGTTTTAAAAAGGAAAATACGAATAAATTCCTCTCTCCCCAACCGGAGAACAAGTCAAACCAAACAAATAGTATAGGGTACAGTATTAGTGATGTCTATTTTTAATAGCAACTCTCAAGTAGCCAGAAACTACAGTTATCCGACATCTACCAACTCCCATGGGTGCCTGTTAACAGAGAGTTTAGTGTACTCCATCTTTCCAAGTTGTTGTAATTCTTGGAATAAATTCTCTATATCCATTTCTGGTTTTGTTAAATATACAGCATTTTTGCCCCTTTGTCTCCTACTCTTACTCTTGCTACATTAGATTCCCTTAGCCTTATAGGGAGTGGTTCAAAGTACAATGCAAACACTGAGGACAGTGGAACTGTCCCACATATTTTAAATACATACCCTCACAATTTTGCCAGGGGGAGCAGAGATTTTAAGAGAAGCCTACATTGTTGTCTGCATAATATCTAATTTTTCATGTGGTTTGTAAAGCTGCTCCACACTGCAATTTCTTTGTCAAAGTTACTTAAGAGTTTGTAGGCTGTGGTGGTGCAGCGGTTATTGTTGTTGCCTCACAGCAAGAGGTTCTCCAGTTCGATTCTCGTCTGGAGCACCTTGTGTGGAGTCTGCATGTCCTCCGTGCTGTCGAATGATGTTTAAAGGCATGCAGGTAGGTGCGTGCGTGAATGGGTGCGCCTTCTTTGAAGGTTGGGTGTCGGGCTGGCACCTCGGCACCGTAAAAATTTACCGCCAAATCATTAGCGGACCAGAGTTCTGCTGTGGCGACCCCTAACCAGGAAAAACCGAAAGACATTAGTTTTACTTACGAGTTTGCAGGAAGGAAAACTCCATATGATTTGGTGATTTTATAGTGTGTTCTCCTAATCCCATTCTTCTTGCGCCCCTTATGCTCTCTACAAGAACACCCACGAAGGAAAGCATTTCATATCCCAAGTTTGTTATGCATAACAAAACAAAATACCAAAGGATATTTTACATGTATTTAGACTTATGAAACAGCCACAAATATTTTTAACAAATGGAAATTCCCCCCAAAAGTTTACCAATTTAGACAAAAGAAAGAAAACAAATCCTAAAAGTAATGCTTGTCCATGGGTTTTTCGGAACCAAATACAAGTCCCATTCGGCAATATATTTGCAAATGCAGTCCACTCTGACTCGGTACAATGATCATGTCCAATACATCTGCAGTACTTGTATAAAAAAATCATCTTGAAACACTGCACATCTTCTTGCTGGCTTTTACCTTTTTAATATAAAAAAATTTAGTCCAATCAAACATACAAAATAAGCTTAACACTCCAGTGAAACATGGAATTAGCATTAAATGCAGCTGTTAATATTTTACTTCTGTCAGTACATCCTACCTGGATGTACAGATGTCATCCGGGTAAACACTCCAGGATTACTCAATGTTAAAGATAATTGCTTACAGTTGTTTACCAATTAAAAAAAAAATATTTGCAATTATTTACCAACCCCCACACACACACACACACACACACACACACACACACACACACACACACACACACACACTCCACAATAACAGAATCAAGAGCAAAGCAAAATATTAACTTTGGGGCTTCTTATTAACGGAAACAAATTGCTAGTTTTTGTGAGCCCCCAAAACAGCATCATTAACATGCAACGAATGGCCCAGGTCAGATTAACAGAACATTATAGCATTCCTGCTAGGCTTGTGCATTCTGCAGGAATTTTAAAAGTTTATTTTTGCTTGAACTAAATCACTGTTTTTCTCATCATCATCATCATCATCACCATCACCACAAAGTGGTAAGCACCAGCACAAAGATATGCTAGATTTCAAGAAAGGGATCTTTCACATGTGGGGTAAACATATTAAATTAGAAGTTGTGTATTTACCACATCTTTGCATCTGTGTTGTCCATTTTCATTCTTCCCCACTGATGGGTTTCAGATCAGACATCGGATTTCATTTGGCCGCATTTCCAAGACTTGCGGATCAGCGCTCCAAGCTCTACCCTCTTCCCATAATGCAACATACCTTCCCTAACTCCTCAGGTAGAGTTTGCTGCCCTAATGCCAGGAATTATAAAAACAAAACAGGCAAGAGGTTTGGGCCCCAAGCCTAGAAGCTATAGGTTCCAAATTACTCCAGGTAACCTCTTGAAGAGACAAGGCTGAGGGATGGTTGGGAGGGAAAGTGAGGTAAAATGAAAATGGACAACATATGCCAAGTTATGGTTAGTACATAACTCAAATCTGATTATGTCCTTTTCATTCTTCCCCGATGGATCAGATTCCCCAGCTAAGCAAGTCTTGGGTGGCCCTCAAGGAAGGATATGCCAGAGCACTGTTGAGACAAAAAATGCCCTGCTTCTGGAGACAAAGTCCAATTTGGAGTGTGAGACAAAGGTACAAGTCTTTGACCAAGTGGCTGCAGCACAGACTTCATCAACTGATGTTCTAGAAGAGAAAGCAGATGAAGTAGCCATAGATCTGGGCTTCTGGCGGTCAAGGCAGTTCAATACCCTTTTGGGAGTAAAATGAGAGCGATACAAGCTGTAATCCATTTAGCCAAGGTAATTTTGGAAACTGCTTGACCTAAACGATATGGTGAGAAGGAAATGAACAATTGGTCAGACTTTGTGATTCTTTGTTCTGTAAAGGTAGAAATGCAGTTGGTCTATAAACAAATCAAGGAGGTGCAACATGTATTCTCCTTTACTAGATAAACTGGGAAAGGCTGGCAATTGAATTGATTGTTTGATTCTGTGGCTACCTTAAACATAAAGGAAGGTTTGTAGGGGTACCCAGTCTTTGTGGAAAATGATGCAAGGAAGTTTGGCTGATAAAGCCTGAAGTTCGGACACTCTCTTAGCTGAAGTAATGGCTACCAGAAAGATTGTTTTCCAAGAGAAATATTTCATGTAGAAAATGCCAGCTGGTTCAACGGGTTTCCAATTAAGGCCCTGAAGAACAATAGTAAGATCCCAAAGAGGAGAGGGATCTTTTATGGGGGGGGGGGTCTAAGAAGAAAGACCCCTCTCATAACTGCTTTATATAACCTAGTAGCTGAAAGAGGAAGATCCCCTTCCAGTATGAAAATTAGATACAGCAGCCAGCTGAAGTTTTATGGTAGGAAAACTGTCTCTAGCTTTAAGAGAGAGTACTAAGAAAGAGAAGGATGGCTAAGGCAGGAGCTGAAAAGGGTCAATGTTCTCATTTGAGGCCCATATGTAAAGCCTCTTCTACTTGCTGTTGTAGACCTTTTTGGTGCAGGCCTTTTGGGAAGCCAAAATTATGTCAAACAAGACAGGCAAGCCTGGACCTTTTTACTGTCACTAAGTGAAGGATCCATGTGGTCAATTTGAGGGTGTGGAGATTTGGGAGCTAGTGTTCTGACGAATGAGATAAGAGGTCCTAATTGGGTTCCAGTATCCATGGAGGATATTTGAGGTGAGGCCATAAAAAGGGGAACCATACTTGACAAGGCCAAAAGGGGGGCAATGAGGATTACCGAGCTCTTCAACCTGCTCTCTGTAGAAACGTCAGGATCAATGGGAATGGAGGATAAGCATAAAGGAGACCCAGGGGCCAATCGCAGACCAAAGCATTACTTGGTGACCCCCCCCCCCCCCCCAAGGAGGGAATCAGAGCAAAGTACTTATGCACTTGAGAGGAAAAGCAAAAATTGGTCGCAGTAAGGCTGGCCCCAATGGCTGAAAATCCTGTTCACTACTGACTGAGGGACCACTAGTGAGGAATCAGAATGGATCTGCTGCATCTGTCTGCCCCTGGAATATGTGGGACAATTAGAAAGCGGCATGAAGAGATAATCCATTCCCAGACTCTCATGGCCTCTCTACATAACGCATAGGATTGGGTTCTTCCTTGTTTGTTGATGTACCAGACTACTGACATGTCAGCGTGTATAGCAATAGTCCCTAATGGGAGAATGTCCTGAAAGGCTTGCATTGTTAGGGCGACTGCTCTCATTACCAGGATATTTTTTTTTTAAACAACTTCAGTGAATTATCACCTTGATGTAGGCAAATTTACATTTATACAGAAGTAAATCAAACATTACATTACACATATACTGCTATAGATCATAAAACTTGAGCAGCATTACATAAATTATTCAATTCCTGCCCCCTTTTTTTAAAACAAGAAACGTGTTTATTAAACCAATCATACACGTATATAAATGAAAAACTACACCAACGCAATCCTAGTTGCAAGCATTTCACATCACAAACCATACTGACACACTCCCAGTTGCAAACATATACCAATTATAATCTACCCAATCATTTTCAGTCTAACATTTAAGTCCTGCCTTCTCAAACCTCATTCCTCCCCTGTATTTATTGTTTCCACATTTCCCATTTTTTTCTTATGTAGTTTGCGCCTACCCATTTCTAAAGATCTCAAGCCCAGTTGTTTCAACTATACTATAGTCTCTACTACATTCACTACTTCTAATATTGTTGGTTTAGATTTTGATTTCCATTTTCTAGTAATTACTTTTTTGTCAGGCACCATAATTAGAAACAGCAAGGTCTTACCATGTCTAGGCAATTCTGATTCTATATCACAGCTCAGAAAAATTATCTCCCTTGTCACCCCAATCCAACCACCCAGCATCTCCAACAGTGCATCCTGCAGGAAATCCTTAAAGTCCGCCAGCCAACCCACCGTACTACCAGAAAATATGTTCCCAAGTACCACCTCTTTCTTCCCAGTCACACCTCCAACATTTGCAGTCTACCTGAGGAAAAATTGTCTGGAATGTAAGTGGGGTATAAAATATTTATGTAAACACTTCCAGGCAAAAATCCTAAATCTTCATCTCAAGGACATTGATATGCAGCTTGTTCTCTGAGGGGGGGGGGGGGCATGTGCCTTGAACCACCTTTCCCTTGTAATACCCCCGTCCCAAAGGGAAAGCATCCATGGTCACTGTGGCTATTAGCTGGAGGGGGGGAGGGGGGCAGCCTGCCCAGACACAGGTTGACTGTATCCACCATTGGAGACGAGGACATCTGCAAAATGAAGTCAGCTTGATGAGAACAGAGTGGTTGGTAAAGAATGGACCACTGAGCTGTCAGGGTCCACTGTAGAACTTGCATGAAAAATATTGCTAAGGGAACTGAAACAGTTTACATAGACCCCAGTGGTCAGAACACTAATCTTGCTGGGGGAGCAGGGAGATCCAGTAAATCCTGAACTTGCTGTCTCAGAGAATTTATGCAATGTAGCAGTAGTGAAGCTAACTGCATTCCCATAAATTCTAGATCATGTACAGGAGTAATGTTTGATTTTGTAAGATTTATTGTGATAGGAAGGGATTCAGAGATCTAAACTAAGTAATCCCTGGCCTGGATCAGTTGATTTATTGTGGGGACAGCAAGGAGCCAATTTTCGAGATAGGGAAACAACTGCAATACTTTTAGCTTCAGGTGAGCTGCTACGACTGCCATACATTTGGTAAATACCTGGGGGCTGTGGCGAGTCGAAAGGGCAGTACTCTGCATTGGTAGGGATTGGCTCCCAGCCAAAAGTGCAAGTGTTTCCTGGAGCCCCAGTCTATTTGATATGACAGTACACATCATGTTACCATCCAGGACTTTGACTTCTTGACATACTGATTTAAGTTGCAGAGATCCAAAATTTAGGTTAGGTCCCCTGTTCTCTTTGGCACCAAAAAGAAGTGAGAACATGTTCCAAATCCTATTTATTCAGTTGGGACCCTCTGGATGACTTTTTTTGCAAAAGTTTTTGAACTTCCTGAATTGTGTAGTCCTCCTGACTGGGTGATACATTAGGGATTGTTCCTCCTGGGACTCGGAGGTGAAGGGGAAAAGGGAATGTAGTAACCTCTGGATGTTTTGCTTAGCACCCAAGGGTTGTTACAGTTATAGTTGTCCAGGCATCTAGGTGCAGGGATAGACTACTCCCGACTGCCTCCAGAGATGGTCAGTCGGGCAGCACTTCTGGGGTGAGGGCATTCCAAAACTTAGACGGGCCAACCCCAAAAGCCTCCAGGAACACAGATTCTTCAAAAAAAGGGGGTTGGGAGGACCAGGCACCTTTCTGTTTAAGGACTTCTAAAATGTCTGAGAGACATCGTCAAGTGGTGATTGGGGTGACCTTTCGCCCTCATCAAAATTGGTGTCCTCAGTGAGGGACCCCATAGGGTAGTCTATGTGCCTCCTCTTGCACTTTTTCTTTCGAGGGACCTCCTCCATGGGATGTTCAGGGGAGGTATCAGAAGAATGGAGGATTTTAGATTCCAAGATGTTGCATACACTGTTAATACCCGCCCTCTCCAGCTCCACACCTTTCCTTTTAAAAACTACAATTATAATCATTAGTGGACAGACAAAAATCGGCTCCAAAACGTGCTGCAAGCAAATCTGAAGCAATTCTAATGCTTAGGAAGAAAGCGTAAGCAAATTTGAGTGCAATTCTACTAAAAATAAATGAATAAATGAATGAATGAATGAATGAATGAATGAATAAAACACAGATCTGCTGAAAGCAAGTCTGCAGCTCAGAGCACATGTATCCAGGCCTGCAACTTCGTATCTGAAAAAGCCTGCTCAACTACAGATCGCTCTGAAATGGCTAACATTCTCAAGCAAATGGACTCTCAAATAACAAAATCAAAATTCTCAAAGATCACTTCACCAGAGAAGGAAGTTACTGCAAAAAGGCAGAAAACACAAACAGCAAGACACTCCTAAATCTAACAATAAACCCAAGACTGAGACAGCATACAATATAGAGATACTGAAAACAGCCCTTCTTCCAAGTCAGACTGCAATCCAAAACTTCTCAGACCAGCTATCAAGCTTTGGCACCACTCTCAACCATATTGCTTCAAGACTGGATTTAACTGAGGTCAAGTCAGTAGCAAATGAAAATGAAGATAGAAGAACTACAAAAACAATTAAAGGCTAAGGATGCAACTACTGAAGAAAAGAATCAAAAGCTAATTGATCTCGAAACACAGAGCAGAAGGAATAATGTACTTATAAGAGAGGAGTTCCTGACATATACAATGAGACAAAGCTACAAGATGCGCTTATATTCTGTGCACTCCTGGATGACAAAGCTTGTTAAAAACAGTGAGAGAGAAAGCCCATAGAGCACTCCATAGATTTCAAAATATTGACAAGCCTGGGCAAATTTATGCCAAGATGCTGAATTATTACCATGTTCAGAAAATAATGGATGCGGTCATATCCAAGAGATTGATAATGTGGAATGGCTATAAAATCACATTTGCACAAGATCTTCCACTTCAAAAAAAACTGCTCTCTCCTTACTGTGATTTCCTGATGCATAAAAACATCAAATTCCAAATGAAATTTCCTAATATTTTGTGCTTCCAATATAAAGAAAAATAAATACAGTATCAACTCACCCAGTGAAGCCAAAACAAACAGTTTTACAAGGGCCTCTAACGAACTGCCACAATTAGTCTAAATGTGCCAACTCATAGCATGCTCTAATACGGTCTCTTCAGCAACTTGCAATTCCTTTGATTGGTATGACACTTAATGAGTTGGATGCTATAAATATTAAAAGAAAAATTAACAACCTTGACAGGAAAAAAATAAACAGCAGCAGATATCTAGGTACCTGAGGTGCTTCAGTCCTGTTCTGAAATTCTAATGTCATCCAGAAATTCAAGGATTTCCCATTAAGAAGCTGCAAAAGGAAAAAGGGGAGGGCTGCATGCCACAAGTTTAGTTTCCCTTCAGGACTGAATTGGCAGCAACACCACCTTCCTTGTTTACTTCCTCCTCCTTTAAGACAGCATTCATAAGGAAAGTGGTCACTGGTAAACCGGTTGATTGCAGTTCTGAATTAAATCAAACAGAATAGTTCCTGAGCAGAATTAAACTGAACTATGGTAAGCTGAAAACTAAACTCTACCATTCTGATCAGCTGCTGATGAGATGTGTTGAAACAAGAGACTGTTTCTTCCTCCAGGTTCAGTACGTACTGCATTTTCTATTTAGACCTACAGCTTACCACTGCAATGCCTTGCTTGGTCCCACTGCATAGACTAATCATGACTTGCCTGCCACTAATCGGAAATTCTATCAACTGTTTATACAAATAACTGAAATGCTTTGCCATAATATTTAAATGGAGTCAGGCAAAGTGTTAACTTTCATAGTCCTTCCCTCCTAAAACTGTACAGGCAATGTTTTGGAGACAAGAGCATCAAACACATTACATTAATTTTTTTTTTTTTTTTGAACAGCTGTATACTAACAATCTTAGGCATTACTCAGCCAAATAGAGTAATCAATAATAGATTACCTAATACCTTCAAGCTGTTTAGACATTGATAAGTTAAACTATAGAAAATAATGTTGGTTCCAGTATGGTTCTACACAAATTTTACTGTTATTCCTATAATCCTTAAGGGTCTTGATACCTTGATGAAAGCTTCTTTAAGCTTGTGTGGTACTCATCCTCCTAAAATATCTGCATTAAGCTGTTCTTTCATGTTTAATACTCAAGTTTCTTGTGACCTGATTTTGATGTTGCACTATGTTTTACTATGCCAGGTTATTAACATTTATAACTGGAGCGATGATATACAGGTTTGTGCTGATAGTTACTATCACATCTTGTGATTTGAACTTTGTGTACATTAATTGTATTATTCATACTTGAAACTTGATCTTCTCGTTAATGGTTATAACATGTATGAAGATAATTTTGACTGCTAAAGAACTACAAACAAGTTTTCAGTGTTAATCTCCTTAGGTCAATCATTTTTTAGGGTTAGGCTTGGGGATGGTTTTGTAGATAGAGGATGCTACAATGACAGATACGGACATGCCTCTACTACAAATTACTTGTATACATTCTAAAGGAAGAGTTAAAATCCGTATAGATTATTATGTTACCTAAGTTTATTGTGAACAAATAATGTGGTCTATAGGTTCTTGGAACATTAAGAAACTAAGAAAGAAAAAAAAAAAAAAAAGCTACTTATGCACTTAATCTTCAAGTCTGATGTTAATGTCACTTTTGTCCAAGAAGCCCATTTAATGAATGGTGACTGGGATAGCAACAGGAAGAAGAAATGGATAAATTCAAAAATCGTTTCAGACAGTTGTACCAACTCAAAAGGCATGGCTATTATTATCAAAGCCTCTTTTGAAGAGCATATTTTAGACTTCAGTCAGGACAAAGAGGGTAGGTAGTGCTACATTACCTGTCTAAAAGCCCCTCTCACTAGACCCTTTTTATTTATTGAATCTATATAGCCTCTGTACTAAAGATTTTATTATTGAGATATACAAACTCTTAAAAAGATTCCCAGAACATGAATATATATTGGGAGAAGACTGGAATTTGGTGCAAGAGACCCTACAATAGGCAGAACAAATAAATAACCTCAAGACCTTCAACCTGTTTTAGCATTAGAGGTCCTCATTACAGACTCTTCACTAATAGATCCCTACAAACTCAAAAATGACACTAATCCCAAGGTAAATTACACATATTACTCACCTTGCTACAAATCATGGTCTAGAATAGGCTTCTTTCTAATCTCAGATTCCTTTCTAAAATTAGAGCTTAATTATAGTGCTGAACCTAGACTTCTCTCGGATCATTTTAGAATAACCCTCAAAATTAACTGGTCAAAAATTAACCATGATAACTTCAAATGTTTTGTATGGTCGCTAAACCCCGACCTTTTGTTAAAACAAGACATCAGGCAGGCAATAGATAGCTCTTGATTACTTGGAAAATAACTTTCTAGACACCAATATACCCATTGATATAAGATGGGTTGCAATGTAAGTGAAGATAAGAGGCATTTTAATTCACAAAGCATCCTATTACAAAAAACATAATCAAGGATAAAGAGATTAAACTACATTCTGAAATTAAAAAGAAACTGAGCAAAAACTCCAATATAACTTTAACCTAGAACTGGAAAATAATCTGCTGAAATTACAAAAAGATTTATATATGGTACATAGTCAAAAGTATTCTTTTACAAAAATAAAACGCCTTACAAGATATGCAGACCTGACAAAAACCATCCAAATTATTAGCAAAACTAATAAGTGCACACCAATCAGCTCCCAATATAACCAAAATAACATACAACAAAACAGCAAATACAAATCAGGAAATAATGGATATCTGTAGAAATTTATACAAAAATATATATGGACCCAAGAAACAAACCCCAGTAGAACACTGTAAAAGTTTTAATGATATAAAATTTCCAACAATTGAAAATCATCAAGTTGACCTGCTAAAAGCACCCCTCTCAACTGAAAAAATTACAAATGTAATTAAGAAGCTAAACTTCAATATTTTTACAAAACCTTTGCATCCAAACTCTCACCCATTCTCCTGAAATTATATAAATTTTATTACTAAAAGGGGCTTCACTGACATCTACCTCAACTCCAAGACCATCTTCATTCCAAAACCTAATTCTGATAAGAACCCTCATGAACTGCAGGCCAATTGCTCTTATAAATATAACAATTCTGACTATAACCTTAGCCAACAAACTTGAAACAATACTAACCAGCATTAGGTTTCATGATAGGCAAGCAAATATGGGACAAAAAAAAAAAAAAAAAATAAAAAAAAAAAAAGATAAAAATTAGCAAATACAACAGCAAAAGATAAAGATCCCACGATATCAAAATTTATTTCTCTCTGACGTCTCGGCATACACTGCCTTCTTGGAGTACATAATTAATTGAACTAAAAACACTTACTATATATACATTATTAAATTGACAATTAAACAAAATAATCAATTAATAACAAAATTAAGAGACTCTACTTAAAGCAATACATGCCAATTAAAATCAACATTCATACCCTTAGGGAACAAAGTGCCAAATTTTAAATATATAAACTGCTTCTTTATAAAGAAGCTTATTCTTACCAATACCCTCACCCAAAAAAAAAAAAATACAATCTGCTTTTTCCATATTAGTAGCTTGTAAACCAAGGGTTGAAACTACCATGTGCTTGCAAAAACTATTGTGCCACTGAACTTTGTTCTTATTTACTATATCACGAACATGTTCTAATAATCTTGTTTTAAAAGCCCTTTTAGACTCCCCCACATAAAAACGTATTGCAAGGACACCAGAGGACATAAATAACGTCCTCAGTGTTACATCTATAATTTCCACATACTTCGAATTTTCGACCATTAAGTCCATAATAAGGGATAATAAATTTGCATTCCTTGCGTTTGCCACATCCTAATGTACCCCTGCTACTTAATGAGCCATATAACGTCTCCTTGGGCCTAAAATCTAAATGTAACCAAAAACTCTTATTATGGCCCACTCTAAGAAGCAACAAGTTTATTAGGCATCCAAGTACAACCAGCTTTTAAATTTGATAAAAACTGCCATTTTGCTTGTACAATAAAGAGCCTATTAGTAAAACCACTATATGTAGTAACTAAATATTATGTTCAAATTCACTATAATTATTTAACATGGGACAATACTCTGACTCGAGATGCAGCTATTCAGCTACTGAGGAAAGAAACATCCCACATATGCTCTCACCTTGGATGCAACTAAAGCATTTGATAAGTATAGAAAATCTAAAGTTTACTCTAACACTGTCATATTACAATATCCCTGAAGAAGTCATTAAACTAATTAAAATGCTTTACAAGTCCTCCACCACGACACTTTTCTTGAACAAGACAGTCTAATAGTACTAGACAAGGCTGCCCCCTATCAACCTCTCTCTACCCTCTATATTGAACCCTTATTTCTACATATAAAAACAGAACATTCCACCATATTCCAGACATTCTGCATAATAACCTAACCTTAACAGCATATGCAAATGACATTAACATATACTTTCAGTTACCAAACATGGACCTAAACAAAATCCTAAATGCTATTGAGAATTTTTCTACAGTGTCAAATTATGAAATAAACACTACAAAATCCTTCATATTCCCACTTAACACCCTGGGTCATAACATAGCTCATTTTCCACACACTTTTATTAAAACAAGTTACTTACTTAAATACTTAAGGGTATAATTTGAGCATAATAAAAAAATCAAATAAGCAAAATAACTTTCTAAAAATGGACTGCTGTAAATCTAGATATGCAGAGATGGGAAAACATGAATTTCCCACCATCTAAAATTGCAACAGTTAAAATGAATATTCTTCCGAAAATTCTATACCAGCTTAGTGCCACAATTAAAATTTGTAAATGTTTTTTAAAAAAAGTAAATAAAGACCTATCCACATTTATCTGGTATCCGAAAACCACCAGAATTGGTTATACTACCAATTGACAAAGGAGGCATGGGGTTACCGGATTTTGAACTGTACTATAAAATATGTTCCAATAGAATTATCCAGATTGCTGAATATAACCCACTGAGCAATGATTGGTTCCCACTGTGGGTTAAATTATGGCACAATTACATTAAAGAATACAGACTTCAAAGCCTCCCCTTCATGGGCATTTCAAACTAAAAAAGAATTTAAGTACATAAAAGTACATAACTCAATTCATCATAAAATGCTGATGTCAGGAACTTTTTGAATTTCTATGCCTTTCACATATTCTAAAGCTATTACAACCAATTAATTTAAACTTAACAATAGGGGCTAAGATGTTAAATCTAGCCCAATATCCATTAATCAAAAAACTTCATCATTTGGGACTTCTACAAACTTAAAAATAAAACCACCAATGAAATCAGGGAAAACTTCAACTTAAGAAAAAATACATCAGACAAATCATGGAACTCATTTTAAGTTTCAAAAACATACCCAACGATGTGCAAACCAGATGTTAACACATCATTAATAATTCTATCAGATCTATTGTATAAAAAGAAAATTCTGTGTACAAATTAAATTACAACAATAAAATACCAAGCCTGTACCCTATTCCCTAAATATTGGAATGGAATAAACAAAATTACTATGGAACAAGTTTCACATGCTATAGAAAATAGTGTTAAATTATCTCCTTTTAGAAATCTACTATACACACAATTAACGATCAAGAATAATATTTATTTCACACCAATTAGACTGAATAAATTTAACTCAAACTCTTCCCCTTTCTGCCCAAAGATGCATGCAGACCCACTTCACATACTTTGGTATTGTAAATTTGCTCAAAACCTATGGAGTTCACTAAGAATCAAGCTAGAAAAGATGAGATATGGGAAAACTACCATTTCATGGGAGTTTGCAATCCTTCACATTACTACAGACAGAATACCAAGCAGTAATTCCACATTCCTATCGCTCTTTTCAAGTTTATCTAACCAATTCTGAGAGATGTAAAGTTTCATTGAGCCAAATTAGCAAGGGAGGAATACAGAAACATGGCACTCAAATACATCACCTCCCATAAAATAAGAAATAGTAAAAATTGTTGCTACTACCAGAAGTTTTGGGGTTTTCTTATTGACCACATTAAGGAATAATACTCTTTGTAGATAGTACAGACATTGGCTTATACTAATCACTACCTTTAGTCCTCTGAATATGTAATTACATAATAAGCAGGGTAAATTTCGCACTTTCGTATTAACTGTGTAGAACTTATGAAGTAGTAGAACTCCCTGCTCTACGAGACTTTTCATTGTAGCAGTTGTAAATATTGTGCATAGTTGCAAGTTAACTGTCAAAATTCTACACAAGTCTTGGTTTGATTTTGTTTTTTTAAATGCAAAGCTAACAGTACTGTTGCTCATGTGCCATTTCCTTGTTTATTGTAACCTTCTTATGCCCAATAGGGTTGCATTCTTTGTTTTTATGTACCCACTTTGTACACTGGACTGTTGTAAATTTGTTGATGAATTATCTTCGGAATCAAAAAATAGATTTCTGGAAAAATAAGTAAAGACACCTGAATGAGAGAAGAAAAAAGAAGAATGGGGGATTTCCTGAGGGGAAATAGTCTGGAGGCTCCTCTGGGTAGGCTGACCTATGGCAGGAGTGATGGGCTTGGTGCTCAGACCCAATAAAGCATAGGGGGATCCAAGATAAGAACAGATGGCTCTCATCCTACAGAAAGCCCTCTCTGCACCCTGGAAGGTAGACAGACCCCCCTCCCCCTCAAAGCAAGAGAGAGGGAGAGGGAGAGATGGTATGATTGCTTTCAATAACCAGGTGGGTCTTAACACCTGCAGCAATACAATACAAGGCATAGTTAGCAAAGATGACCTCATATTAGTTCATGCAGCTGCAGGAGTGAAATAATTAAAACAAATTGTTGAAATTATAAAAAGTTATGTACTCGGCATAACAGAGATGGAAGAGCAAGTCCGTCCTCAACAACAGGGCTGACAGGTTCTTGCAGGCAGGACTCTCAATCTTCCCGGTCCTATAGTACAGTGTGATGTCTATTCTCTCACTAAATAGGAGAGGCGTGAGATGCTAGAAAACAGCAAAAGGCGATAACTAAAGCTTGTAATGTGAATCATTAAAAGTCATACAAGAGGCAGAATTTGAGAGAGAGGAAAAACTGTGAAAGCAATGCAAAATAATGACAGGTCTGAAAGTGCAGGAAGCAGGTCCATCTGCCACAAGAATAGGATGGTATCATACATTAATCCTCCTAAGCATGATCACTTTCAAAAACTTAACTATAGCTCCAAAGTAAGCCCAGGACCTGTAACTCATAGGTTCATACTAGGCTATCTGCCCTAGGGCATTTATAAGCCTAGCCAGAGTGTGTGTGTGGCTTTCGCCACCCTTGGAATGAGAATACTATGCCCATTTAGGGTTTAAGTTTACTGTGCCTCTGTCTAGTAGTGACACAGAGATGACCCCCGGGGTAAACCTACGATCTCTCATCCACTCGTCAAGATTTCTCTTGAAGAGTCAGTGAGGGGCTCTGCCTAACATGGACTGGGTTTCTGTTCCAGAGTGTAGGGAGCCTCTGGGTTATGAATCTGTCCCTCCAGCACGTCCTATTTATTTCTGTGTTGAGGTTCAAATCTCTCGCTCTCGTGGCTCTGGTGGATTTGGATTTTCTGAGGTGGAGCATGTCCATTAATTCCGGATTGGACATGGCCTTCTTCGTCAGGCATAGATCGCCTCTGTGTAGGCGATATGCGACTGAATAGAGCTGGAGTTTCTTCAGCCGGGCAGCATATGACATATGTTTGAGACCCTTGATCCTCTTGGTGAGGTACTTTTGGGGTCTTTCTAACTGCTGCAGGTGTCGGGTAAGGTACATCCGAAATGGGGCATTGTACTCAATTATGGGCCTGATAAGGGAAGAGCATAGGGGCACAATGACCTCTTGATCTAAATGTGAATCCTTTCATGATAAAGTGGGTAATATAGAAGGTCGTCCTAACCACTTTGGCAATGTGAGTGTCAAATGAGAGGTTACTGCCAACTTGGGTCCCTAGGTCCCTGATTACTTCTTCTGTACTTAATGGATTTCCACCTATGTGGTAATTTGTGGGTACTTTGTTTTTTCCAAAGGGTATGACTATACATTTTTTGGCGTTCAGTTTAAGGCCATGGCTCTGGCACCAGTTATCCGTTTCTATGAGGCCTTTCTGAAGGATGCCTGTGTCCGCTGGAGTATCAATTGACGCCCAGTTTGCAGTCCTCTGCGAACTTTGTCAGCCACAATCCTCCTATGTTTGCTTACACCTCGAAAAAATAAATGCCGAACAAGAGAGGTCCCAGGACCGAGCCCTGTGGGACACCGCTTGTGACTGGCTTAGAGTCTGACATGGCTCCAGCAATTCTGACCTTATGGGTTCTGTCCTTGAGCCAGTTTGCAACCCATCTTATGACATATGGGTTTACATTTAAGCTGGTGAGCTTGTCCATGATGCTCAAGTGGGGTATTGTGTCGAAGGCTTTTGCAAGATCAAGGTAGGCTGTGTGAACTGCCTTACCCTCATCAATGGCCTTAGTGACAGTTTCAAAAAAGTCGACCAGGTTCAAAAGGCAGGATCTGCCCTTGACAAAGCCAAATTGGGTAGGATCCAGTGTCTGTAGGTCCCGAATGTCTTTGTTTACGAGTTCCATAATGATCCTCGCCATAGCTTTGCAGACCAGGCTCGTCAAGCTTATGGGGCGGTAATTTCCAGGGTCCTTAGAAGCACCTCCTTTGTGGAGTGGGACCACTGTTGCTGTACGCCATTCTTTGGATACGTATCCTGTAGTAAGGCTAAGATTAAACAGCAGCCTTATGTGCGGGTTTAGTTCCTCTTTGAGTTCATGTAGCACGCAACCCGGGACACCGTCTGGTCCCACTGATGCTGTGTTTTTAGCTTTGGAGAGGGCAGCTCTCACCTGGGCATGTGAGATGGCAGGGAGGCTACACTCTGCTGGGATAGATATTTCTCCTTTTGGGGGGAGGGGGGATTTGCACTGAATCTGTCTGCCAGTATGTTGGCAATGTATGAGTTCAGTGTATTTCTTGTCATTTTGGACTAACTCTTGAGCATATCTGGGAGCATATCTGGGAGTTTCCACCCAGGTTTCTAACATAACTAAAGAAGGCCTTGTGATTGTCTTTAGAGTCTTTTGCGATTTTTCTCTCAAAGTTGGCCTTGGATGATTTTATGGAGTGATCGTAGTTTTTTGCTAGTACTGATCAGAGATGCCTTCCCTTTTGGGGATTTTGCTCTGTCATGTAGTAGCTTCCCCCTCCTGTTGTAAAGCTTGTTAATGGCTGGGGTCCATTTTATGAGTGATCGTAGTTTTTTGCTAGTACTGATCAGAGATGCCTTCCCTTTTGGGGATTTTGCTCTGTCATGTAGTAGCTTCCCCCTCCTGTTGTAAAGCTTGTTAATGGCTGGGGTCCACCAGACAGGGTGCCTGCCTTTGGGGGAATGGGTCTTGGTTTTATTTGGGATTGCATGATCCATGCATTCTTGAAGGTGTCCGTAGAAAGCATTTATAAAGGATTCAGCGGTGTGGGCTGTGGTTTCCACTGGTCCAGGGGCCTTGAAGGATACCACTTCAGTCTTAAGAAGTGTGAAGTCAGCTTTTGAGAAATTCTTCACTGTGGTCTTTTGTGCTGGGGGTGGGGGCGGAATGTGGATTTCCAGCGAGATTAATTTATGGTCTGATCTCACCAATGAGGGGTATACTTCCGGTGCAGAGCATTGTGTCCCCATGTTTGTGATGATCAGGTCTAGTATATTATCTCCTCTTAGAGTGGTGACTAGTTATTCCATCGCATTTGAGTTAATGAATTCTAGGAACCTTTGGGCTAGGGTGTTGGGGCTTGAGTAATGCTCCCAGTCTATGTTTGGGTAGTTGAAGTCTCCCAATAGAATGGTATTTGGAGAGACATTCATAGTCTCCAGTGTCTTCAGGAAGGCTGATTGGGGTTCCTGAGTTTGAGAGGGTGGTCAGTAGCATGCTACAAACTGTAGGGCAGTTTTGCCTACGGTTAGTTGCACATGGATGGTCTCGATGCTTCGTGCGTTGCCACTAACCCGGAGGTGTGGGTATCTTTGATGAACATGGATACTCCACCTCCTTTTGTGGTTCGGTCCAAGTTTTGGGGCCAAAAAGCATGATATGAGGTGTAACCTGGTAGTGCTGGGGTGCTCTCAGGAGCCTTGAACCAGGTTTCAGTCACTGCACAGACATCGATGTTCTCCATACTGAAGAGGGCTTCGAGAGCATGCATCTTGAGGTTTAGACTTCTGGCGTTGAGCAGCATTACCCTTAGTTTTTTTCCACTTGTGTTTTCTTGGGAGGTGAGCGTGTCTTTTGAGCCTTGCCTAAAAAAGGCACTATGGGGGTGGCAAGAGCCTTGGCCAATATCCGAAAGCCCAGGGGTGACAGGTGCAAGCCGTCCCTTGAGAAGCAGCGTGGCTCATCAAGCATGTCATCCCAAGCAGACAGACATTGGATCCCCTTAGAATGACACCAGTAATTGAGCCAATTGTTAAAGCTGATCATTTTGTCTTTGTACTGTGGCATCATTCTTGGTGAGGGTAAGATGCTGCTCATGGTCAGGGTCATACCGGCCTGGGCTACATAATCAGAGAGCTCCTCTATGTCTCTTTACATGTAGTCCAGGGAGGTACGTCTCCGGTCATTCACACCAGCATGGACAATGACGGAGTCATATTTGTACTTGCTTTGGAGTGACCTGAGTGCTTGTGTTATGTTGCGGATTCTAGTGCCCAACAGGCAGCTTACTGTAACAGTTTCCTTGTTCAGTCTGGTAAGCGGGATGTCAGTGTGTCTGACTATGGAGTCACCCATTACAAGTGTATCAGGCATGTTGTTTGGCCTTATGGGCTGTGACTGTTTGGCACACTGACTTTGTGAACTGTGTGTTGCATCTGCTATGTTTTGAAGTAGTGGTTGCTTGGATGTCTGCTTTGGAGGCCTCTGTTGTTTTGGTAGATTTTTAATTAGAGCCTCCGAGTATGTTTTGTGTGTTTATGTGTTTGGCTTGCAGTTGTGATAGGTCTATGTGAGACTGGGTTTGTGGTGTGTGTGTGTGTGTGTGTGTGTGTGTGTGTGTGTGTGTGTGGTTACCTTCTCCTCCCGACTGGTTTTGCCAGTACTGAATAGAGAGAGCTCAGCCTCCAGTTTGGCTATATAGTTGCATCTCTCACATATATTTGTATTTGTTGGGAGGAGGAGAGCATTGTCTGTGTACATGAGGCAGTTGTAACATTGCCTCAAGATTCCCAGATTCACCAGCTGAACTGGAGAGGACGTCAGTAACTGACCCTTCGACATGCTAGAATAGTGCAAGGGATTGTTGTGTAACTGAGTCAGAAAGGACCTATAGGGAAATGGGTACTCAAGGGGATTGTAGGTAGATGTAGTGCTTTACCTGTAAAAAATGCTTTAGGAGCAAGTGCTGGGCTTTTCAGATAGAGAATAGACTGTTTAGATTGAAAGTAGAGTAGTTCTAAGGGAAAAACTGAAGAACAGACTTAGCGGAGCCAGAAATAGTTTAAACTTGATTAACCGGCGCTGCCCGATGCTGCGCTATGCGCAACTTCGCGCTAAAGCGGGCTTTATAGCAGGGGGTTAGAAAGAGCTAGGAAATGGCCCAAAACGGCCAATAAACTACAAGTTTCTGGGCTGGAACCACTCCTTTAGGGACAAATAGGCTGCTCAGTGCTCCACACTCCCACTGGTGAACAAAGAAGCTTCCTCTTATCCAAATAAGGATATGGACAACACAGAAACTATGACACAGCCCAGAGATCAGCAAAATCTGAAGACTGGACTATTCTAGTTCAGTAAAGGCGGGAAAACAAGGATTTCTTTTTGGTTTTTTTGCTTTTTTTTTTTTTTTTTTTTTTTTACAAACAGACAAAAAAGATACAGTAACAATCAGTAAATGCTTTAAAATCGGCTAACGCACTTGAGTGTGTAGCCTAGCAGTTAAATTAAGCAAAAACAAACTTTTTAAAGTGCAAAACAGTTCAGAAGCAAACAGAAATACAGTAAATCAACTTGCAGAGCTAGTTTAGTAATAAAAATACGCTTTTAGGCGAAATACAGTTGAAATACAGCAGTCGAAAAATAGAAAGCCAGAAAAATACTTATAAATCAAAGGAGTCACTCTTCCACTCTCTGCTGCTTGTAGAACTCTGCAGGACACCACGAAGAGCTGTGCTGAGTCGTATACAAGCGCTAAAGCGGGCATTATAGCAGGTGGTTAGAAAGAGCTAGGAAATGGCCCAAAACGGCCAATAAACTACAAGTTTCTGGGCTGGAACCACTCCTTTAGGGACAAATAGGCTGCTCAGTGCTCCCCACTCACTCGCATCCAGTTTTGGTTTTCTGCAAAAGTATTGGGAGAACGTGGCTGCTGCATAAATACAATAGAGAAGTGTGGTTATGAAGAAATATGTGGATTTAAACAACTGCTATAGTAGAATGTGCCTCTGGAACAGAAGAAAAGATCTGTTGTAATTATTAAACTGAATGCAGTCAGAAAACCATCAGACTTAGTGATCTTAGAAACTTTTTGTCCATTTTTTTTTTTTTTTTTTTTTTTGTCAAGAACAGGCAATAGCTTATCCCTTGCTACAGATGTGCTGTCTTCTCAGCAATAAAACCATACCTAAAAACAGTACACATCCATGAAATGGAGAAAGACACATTCCATGTCTGGAGTACTGTGGCAAAAAACCCAGGAGGATAGAAACACTAATGTTACACAAAGCTACATTTCCCATGGAGTTAATGCAGTGTAACCCCGTTTCTGTGACATACCAAGTATGAAGATTCAACTGATAAGGTCCACACTTCTGAAAGTCTTAGCAGAAGTGACAGCCAGAATGAGGAGTCTCATGCAAAAGTATTTCAAGTTTGTAGAACCTGAAAGCTGGTAGTGGGAAACACACTGCTCAACAGGATGATTTGTGCTCTCCCAATATGATAAACTGTGAAAAAATGGCCACTGAATCGGTCAGTTTAGGCATAATTCAGTCTGAATGCCAGCAGACACATTTAGAGAACCTGAGAAAAAATATGAAAGTAGAATAGAAAATTCAGGCTGGGAAGAATCCTGTAAAGATTCAGCAAATAGTAGCTAAATCTTTCAGCTTTAAAAACAGAAGACATGGCTTCCTATAATTTAAAAGGAAAATTAAAAGAAATGTACTCTGGAAGTACTTAAAATGAAATGAAGCAGTCAAGGAATATGTCAGCTCAATTAACAGAAGACTGGAAAACTAGAAACTTTAACTAGCTATTCAGATGAACTGATAAGAACAGGAAAAAGATTACAGAATGAAATGATGAAAAGACTAGCTGTGAGCCGTTTCAAAAAGAGAGAAGACAGCACAGGGGAAACCCTGAGATTTTCTGCTATACTTGAGAAATTAAAAGGAACAAACTGTACTAAATTTTCTGAAAGTACCAAACAAACAACTGAGCTACTGTTCCACAACAGGATTTGTTAACTAAAAAGGGCACAGTGTGCATGTTCTAAACTTGGCCATGAGAAAGTAGACAAGACCTATATTAGTAAAGATAGGATCGTACCAGTGGAAAGTTGTTCCTGACAAACTGTGGCAGAAAGGAAAAGTATTAAAATATGGAGACAAGTGTTTGTGGAAAACAATTATTCAGTGTATACCACACCAAACAGAAGCCAGTTCAAAGACATGTTTAATGTAGAATGGATAAATAGCAAAGAAAACAAAACAAGTTTTATCAAAAAAGAGTGAGCCCCAGTAAGGGAATGATGCTTCTCAGTCTTCTGACAAGAGTCCAGAGAGATGGAGATTTTTGTCAATGAAACATTTTCCATTGTTCCAAATGAAAATGCTTGACAGAAAAAAAGTGCAGGCACTGACTAAAAGCATTAGGGGTACCTTGGACTTGAACCAGAGACTGGTGTTGGGAGACAGAAATCATCAGGACGTTTACCGGCAATACTGAAATTAGTGAATAAATAGCATCAATCCCACAGGATACAAAAATACACATGTAAAATACACATTTGCCAGAGAAGTGGTTGTGAAAGACTGGGAATTTTGTTGACTTTGTTAAACTTGTGGGTGAACTGTAAAGCATATAAACACACACACAAAGTTTAGAATACTGAACGGAAAGAACAATTAACTAACTATACACAATTTGTAATTATTATTATTCACATAAAATCATGATACAAGCTGCATAATATATTGTAAAGCAGTTATGTACAGGGTACAGTCAAGGATGACTTAAGTATGAAGTTGGGGGGGGTGATCAGGGGCTGTACATAAGTAAAAGATGTTAAAATGAGCAATAACCTTTTTCAGTTGCAACATAAAGGTTTGTCAGAGTTGAAGTTAATATAATATGGTGATTTTTGACCACTGGGGTGGGGTGCAAGTGTCCTGATATATGTAGACTTAAGAGAGTAGTCTCCCCCATTTTTTACAGGAGGTAGATGTCTTGAGTAAGGTCCTTAAATTTAAGCTATGGACAAGTTTCTTTTAAGCAAATAGGCTTGAAAAATAAGACAAAACTATGAAAAGCATGGGAATGGTAAGATTCTTGCATCTGCAAAACTATTGCCTTGTTTTTAATTCACTGGCAAATGCTCTGTGGGGGAAAAAAGAAACATCTGTAGGTGTAAGCACATGGCCAGGGAGGTCTGTGCATTTTATTCAGAGGAAAATTGAAAATAAAGATTCTTTCATGCATCTGCAAAGTTGTTAGCAGTGTTTTTTTTTTTCTCCTTGCTGGACTGTTTTCACTTGGAAAACAACTGTCTGCTGATGGAAGTAATTTTAATTTTGACAGTTTTGAGCATTCTTTCAAAAAAATGCAAGCTGTAAAGTACAGTTGTGTACACTTTCCATAAATGTAGATGTTAGAGTGTATTCACTGTTGCAGTCCTAACCAATGGGTTATCCGGCTCCAGATAGCCCTAGACCGGCCAGAATACCAAAAGGTAAGTAAATATGATGTCAGCTGTAAAGGATGTCAGATATAAAAGGAGGCAGCCAACTCAGTCTTTCGTGCCATAGCCATCAGAAGCCCCCAGAAAACAAGGCTTAAACCAAAATCAATTTTGGCAAATACCAAATTTAGCCTGTACCTTAGGAAAAGAGAACAGGAGAGGACCAAAAGGGGGGAAGGAGGGAGGGAAACCAGTACTGCAACACTGAATAAACTCGAACATCTACATTTATGTTAAGTGTACACAACTGTACTATGTTAATCGCGTTTCACTGTTGCAGTCCTAACCAATGGGTTGATTACCAAAGCCCAGAGAAAAGGGAGAAGGAACCAACAGAATCAATGATTGGAGATAATGCCCTGCAGAACAGCAGTGACAAACCCTGCCCTGCCTCTAGAAAACAAAGGCAAATTATAATGCTTTGTGAAAGTGTTAACAGAAGACCATGTGGCAGCCTCCAAAATGTCTTTAGTAGGGGCACCCCTGCAGAAGTGGGTCCTAACCCCTTGAGGAGGAACCTTGCCATGAAAGGAGTACCAAAAATGTGATACAATGTGCAATCCATTTAGAAATGGTTTGCTTAGAAATAGCCTTGCCCTGGGCTACAGGGGCAAAACTGATCAATAACTGTACTGATTTCTGAAGGTCTTTAGTCCTGTCCAGGAAAAAACTGGGCAGTCTGTGCACATCAAGAGAATGTAGGATCCTTTCACCTCTATTTTGAGTATTAGCAAAGAAAGCAGGAAGGTGTATGGACTGATTAAGAGTCAGGCTAGATTCCACCTTGGGCATAAAGAAGGGGTCGGTTCTTAGAGAGACCCCAACTGCGTGGAAAATAAGAAAGGGCTCCACAGCCAAAGCTTGCAGATCCAAAACCCTCCTTGATGAAGTTACAGCCAAGAGGAAGGCAGTCTTCCAAGAGATAAACTTTAAATCTGCATTGGCAGCTAGCTCAAAAAGATGAAGAGTAAGTTTGGAGTAGATGCCCTTCTGGGAGGTTTTAAGTTGCAAGTACCTCAGAAACATTTTCATCAGGGGATGAGAGAAAATGGGGTGTTCAAAAGAACTGAGTAGAAATGAATGGTTGAAACATGGATCTTGACAGAGGTAAAAGAAAGACCACCCTGAAACAAATCATGCAGGTATTCCAGGATCAGAGGAAGGGTAGGCTGAGAAGATTCCCCTCTAGCCTGCATCCAATGAGAGAATCTTTCCCCATTTGCCAGCGAGATATCTTAGTGCAAGGCCTCCTAGCCTCCCTCAGCACATCAAACACCTGCTGGGAAAGGGAGGAGTCATACAATGAGCCATGCTGCCAAACGTAGAGACTGAAGATGAGGATGACTAAGGTTTCCCCCTTCCTGAATGAAAAGATCTGGCTTCAGAGGAAGATGCTAAGGAGGAAGTTGGGAGAGAGACTGCGAAGCAGTGGATGCCAATGCTGTCTGGGCCAGTCCGGAGCTATATGAATAGTCCTTGGTCGTTAGTCCCTGATCTTCAGTAATATTCTGGGAAGAGGAGGGAAGGCATAAACTGACAGCAGCATCCAAGGGAAGGACAGAGCATCCACTCTGTCTGGAGCAAAAAAAAGGAGTTAGAAGATGGCTGTCTGGGGAGGAGAAAATTCACCTGAGGTGTCTCGCAACGCTGAATGATGCTGTAAAAAAGACTGCTCTGTTCAACTGCCACTCGTGAGGATCCAGGGTTTGTCTGCTCAACTGGTCTGCCAAAACATTGAGCCTTCCTGGAAGAAATTGAGCTAGGAGATGCAGGCCCAGGCATGCTGCTATGGACCAAAGATTCATGCTCTGCCTGCACAGGTGGTAAGAATGAGTCCCTCCCTGCTTGCTGATATACCACATGACTGTGGTGTTGTCTGTCCTGACGAGCAAGGTCCCTGGAGAAAGAAGATGCTTGAAAGCAAGTAAGGCCTGCTGAACTGCTATCAACTCCTTTAGATTTATGTGCAGGTGCATCTGCTGGGCATTCCAACGTCCCTGTATGCATCTGCCATCCAGGTGTGCTCCCCAGGCATGGTCCGATGCATCTGTGGTAAGAACTTGAGTGGCAGGAGGTGGGCGAAAAGGCATGCCTTTGTTTTGTAGATAGGCTGTTGCCTACCATAGAAACTCTGTCTGCAGACATGGAAGCAGAAGAATAATCATATCCAGGTCCTGTGTGTGCTGACACCAAATGTTCTTGAGGTACCATTGCAATTTCCTCATATGCAGTCTTGCATATGGAATCATGAGAATGCAAGAGACCATGTATCCCAGAGCTTGCAGGTATTTCCTTGCAGGGAGCTGGGACAGGCTTGCAAAGTCCTTGAAGTAAACTGAAAAGTTGTCTGCTTCTCCTGGGTGAGATGTATCATCTGGGCGGCTGTGTTCAAACTCCCTCCCAGGAATGTTATCTCCTTGGATGGCACCATTTTGATTTTTCCTCATTGAGAGTGTAACCCAGGGAAGAGAGGAGAGTCTTTACAAATTCTAGATCCTTCAACAGCTGTTCCTGATAATTTGCTTGAATCAGACAGTTGTCCAAGTATGGATAAATCTGAATTTTCTTCTGCCTGCAAAAAGCAATGACTGGAGCCAGGCACTGTGAAAAGTCTGGGAGCAGTAGATAAGCCAAAGGGCAGCACAGAGAATTGATAATGTTGCCTGCCCACCCTGAAACAAAAAAGGTATTGCCTACAACTTTCCCCGATAGGGATGTGCAGATAAGCTTCTTTGAGATCCAAAGTTACCGCACAGGAATCCTTTTCTAACATTAGCAGCAACTGATGCAGAGTGAGCATTCTGAACTTTGGAATTACCAAGAAAAAGTTCAGAATGGACAGATCTATGATAGGACGCCAGGTGCCTTTTTTTTTTTTGGAACTAGGAAAAGTCTGGAATAGAAATCCTGGCCCACTTGCTGAGCAGGAACTGATTCTATTGCTCCCAGAAGAAACAGACAAAATTTGTTTTTATACTTCTGCCCATTGGTTTGGAGAAGCGTCTGGGAATCCTTTGGGAACTGGAAAGAAAACTTGTGGCATAGGGATACAGTTCTGAGTACCCATTTGTCGTCCATGACAGTGGCCCAGACATTTGCAAAAAGGGCCAACCTTCCCCTAAAGGGACTGTTCAGGCAAGCAAGAACAGGCAGAAGTTGGATAAAGTCATTGAGAGTGTTTTGATTGAGATACAGGCTTAGAACTTCCCGCCTTGGAAGTGGAAGCCTGCCAATGCTTCGACCTAGGACGCCCTAAAAGATATGCAATCTCTAGTCCTTGGACGTTACCGGATACCAGCAGACAGAACCATTCAACTCTTAGAAGGGTAATTCCTGTTAAAGCGAGGAGGTAGAACTTGCAAAAAATCCTTAACAGTTTGCATAGATTTGGCCTTACCCTCCATCTTCTTGAGAACTTCCTCTGCTTTGCTGCCAAAAAGACTGTCCTTATGCAAAGGTACGTCTAACAGCTTAGCCTTGACAGGCCCTGGAAGGGGCTGTTCACCAAGCCAAGCGTGCCTTCTAATAACCGATCCAGTAGCTGTAACCCTGCAGGAGGCTTCTAGAATGTAAAAACCACAATGTAAAGAATGCTCAATTGACAACAGTGGCAGAATTCAGCAAATCCTGCATATCCTTACTCTCCGGTAAGAGAGGCACACTTGCTATCCTAGACTTAATACCCTCCAAGGTGTGCTGCTGGTACTTCAGCATATGAAAAAGACAATTAGTAGACCTAATAGCAAGAGTGGCACAGGTATAAACTGTTTTACCCCACCTATCTAGGTTCCTATATTCCCCGTCAGAAGGAACAGGACTTTTAGTAAACAGTGGCCTTAACTCCCTTAGGGCCTTGAGAAATAACATCAGGATCAGCCAATGGATTCCTGAAAAGAAACAGATGGGAATCAGGGACCCTAGAATCACGGACCCTATAGTACCCGTCAGGTTTCCTGGGAGCAGGAGGAACCGAATTTGGAGTCAAGGAATTTTCCAGGAAAACATAATTAACCACTTACAACACTGAAGGAATAGCCAGAGGGTTATGCAGAGGTAAATCCAAAAACTCCCCAATCCTTTTCTTAGATTGGGGATAGTCCCGACTTTCCCATTTAAAATGCTCCCAGAGAGTATCCTCTGGGGGAGAAGCAGAAGGGATGGACTCCTCTGCATCTGAATCCTCAAAAGGAGAAAAAGCCCGAGACACTTCTTCATCAGCAGAAATGCTTGAAGTATCCTAGGCAGAAAAAGACAGACAAGAGAAACATCCTCGTTCCTTTTAGGAGTAGGAGGCTGTGAACCTCTAATAAGGGTCAAAAGATCATTAGCCATTTTAACCATCTGGGATTGAGGGGGAACCAGAAGAAACTGGAGCCCACTTTTTCACAGGCTTACGACTGGAAGATTTATCTGCAAGTCTAAAGGACTCGGGGGGGCTGGCAACCGCCGAAATCACAGTAGAAGTAGTCGGTAAGAGCTTGCTGTCTGAACGAAGAACGGAGGCCTCTGACACTGGCATCAGCTTAGCAGCTCTGGATCCAGCTGAAGAGGCGAGAGGTCAGAAGGCAAAATGGAGGTTGGAGGCCTGGGGAACTCTGAAATGGTCTCAGAGGCCTGTGGTTGAAAATCCGCAGACTGCAGGGGCTGCAAAGGTGCCTCACTGGCTACCGCATGACTGACGACCATCCTAATATCATCGGAGGACTTAACCTTCTGAAACCTGTTGTGGTCCTTATCCTTGCATTTCTTGGAAATATCCGAAGCCGGAAGACCAGCAGACGCCATACCGACAAACTTAGGCCAAACTCCAAAATGTTGAGCTAAAAGCTTAACCAGACTATGAATAGTACGCAGATTAAAGGAGGCACAAAGATCACAATTAGGAAAGTCGTGGTCAAGGCCTAGACAAATAATACAATGGGAATGAAAATCTCTATGGGGAATCTGCTTTCCACAGGTAAGACAATTATTAACCTTTTCTGACATTCGTAAAGGCAAGAAAAGGGGATCCCCAATGGGGTACTTAACTGTAGTAGACTTCAACTTTGTAGTCAGAAATGAAAAAAGGTAAACTGCCGACCGGCACTCGTGCAAGAAATGCTTCTGCTTCGGACTCCGTGGCAAGGAAGACTGAGGAAGTGATGTCGGCTGCTTCCTTTTGTATCAGACGTCCTTTACAACAGATGACAGCCAAAGTCATATTTACTTACCTTTGGTATTCTGGACGATCGAGCTCTACCGGGAGCCGAATAACCCACTGGTTAGGACTGCAACAGTGAAACACGATGAACATGTGCAGTGGCAAGCACTTTACTAAAAAAATGAATTCTTATTTTCTTCTTTTCCCGGTTAGGGGTTGCCACAGCGGATCACCTGTCTGCTCATGATTGGCAGTGGAGTTTAACTGTATTGAGTTGCCAGCCCGGCGCTCAACCTTCCACAGACCACACACACACACACACACACACACACACACACACACACACACACACACACACACATGCCTAGGACCACTTTAGAGTGTCCAATCCACCTACAGCATGTCTTTGGGATGTAGGAGGAAACCAGAGCACCCAGAGTAAACCCACGTGATCAGAGGAAGGACATGCAGACTCCACACAGAAGGCACCCCAGCAGAGGATCGAACTAGAGCACCTCTTGCTGCGAGGTGGCAATGCTTAACCGCTGCACCACCGCAGCCACCCTTTACTGAAAAATTAATAAAAAATTAGAAATTATGGGGGTAATTAAGTAGTAGTTGTAGTACCCCCCCCCCCACACACACACACACAACCAGACTTGGCACTTTAATGTATTTAATGGAACAGTGCACAATTTAGTTAAATTTAAAAGGTAGCCAGTGCAGTTTCTCTTGTGGCTAAAAGTTAACGTTTCCTGAAAGCATGCAAGCTGTGTTTCACAACTGGGAGTGGAATAAGTTAGCATTTAGTGTAAATTGGCATATATGCTGCAACGTGCCCTTTAGCATGGGTAATCTTAACTTTAAATTAAATAGTGCCTACTGGTGCAGCTGATTTGCAGCAACTGCTCCTATCTGGAGTGGTAAACCTCAATTGGTGAAAATGCACAAGTTTTGTTTTTTTTTTTCCTTAGAACAGAGTATTTGGGGGATCTGAAAATATTAGTGTTTGTTGAAGCAAGAAGTCTTGAAATATGCAAAACAGGTTCAAATTGAGATGAAAAGCAACTGCTTTAGCCTGCAAAGCATTACTTCATGCATGCAAGCCAAAAGTTGGAAATACAAATTCAAAAGAAGTGTCATGCAATATTGGTGGGAGTAATTGCTTTCCATTACAAAGTCTATAAAATCCATATCATCATGGCATGTAAATGGCCTCACAAGGACAGACAAAAATAAATATTAAATCATATTAAGAAATTTCAGGCACAAACAGCAACATTACAGGAGAAAGATTTAGATATAATGGCATGTGAACTTGACCTTAAAAAGTTTTCATAAGTGACATTCAGTAGATTATCAGGAAAAAGGAAAAGATAAATCAATATTACTGGCCACTAGACGGTCTCAGATAGCAATGGAAGAGTGCAAAGAAAAGATAACAGAAGATTTGAGGTTGTAAAAGGCCACTGGTAAGAGAGGAGTAATATGCTGGTATGTATTTAAATTCCAGCAAAACCATTATTTTGGAAGAAATAATCAGCTCTCAGTGGTCATTTATGGGTAGGGATTAGAACTTAAATTTGCAACAGGTACCAGGGGAACCTAGAATAGAAACTATATAACAAGAGTGTAGATTTCTGAAAACATAAGACAATAGTTAGAATGGAAATATGAATTAATCAGCAGGAAATCATTCAGAAGTTACATATTAAAAAAAAAAAAAAAAAAAAAAAAAAAAAAAAAAAAAGAAGTTACATATTATTCCCCAATGTAAAAAACTGGGTTAGACTAGATAGAATTTATATTTCACATGAGCAAGTATGCATGTCTTGGGCTTTTCCCGGTTAGGGGTCGCCACAGTGGAACTCCAGTCCGCTAATGATTGGCAGTAGATTTTTACATGCAGAGTTGCCTGCCCTGACGCACAACCTTCAACGAAAGTACGCCCATTCACGCTAGTCTCCACACAGAAGACGCACTAGCTGAGAATCGAACAGGACAATGTCTTACTGTGAGGAGATAATGCTACCGCAGCACCACCACCACCACAGTACTCATATGAGCAAGCATATTTATTTAAAAATTGAAACCTTTGACGTGCAATGAAAAAAAAAAAAACCCAAGATAAAGATAGCATAATTAAATAAAATCTAAGATAAAGATACAATGTAATTAAATAAAATGAGACATTGGTACTCTCTTACTTGTTAAAAGAAGAGAGAGGCATTTAAGGAAAGGATGGTGGAAACTTATTGGGGGAAGAGAAATTACTCCAGAAGAGATAGCTACAAAGTAGGATAAAATGAAAAATGGAGTTTAAAACAGGATGTGAACTATTTCAGACAGGATGACACAGGCTAAAGTACACCTGAATAAAGGAGAATCTGCCAGAACACGAATAGCAACTGCAAAGTGCTAAAGGGAAAATAATGGAGTATTTGGATAAATATACACAAGTTTAGAAAGGATGCTGTTAAGCAGCTATTCTTTAGAAGTTGTGCAAAAAAGTTTTTTTGCTCTAAAAAGTTAAACAGAAAATAGTAAGGGTTGTTACCAAACTTAGGGAGTCTATGACAAGAAAAATAAGCAAAGATCCCGTAGACGTATTACATTTTGGAAATTTTATTAACTAGATCAGAGAAACATGAAAACCAAGAAAGGGCACAAATGCAAACATTTACTGAATATTTAATTATACCAATGTTAGAAAAGATGAAGCTCAATAATAGCTAGAAAATGAGATGAGAAAATGGCGATGTAATATTAAAGGCATGGAAGTCTCCAGGAAAAAGAAGTTAATGTCCTATCATAATGTTCCATCTGTGTTGTTCATCTTTCATTCATCACCGATAGGTTCGGTTCAGAGCCCTTGGAACAGAGTCTGCCCATTACCAAGCTCGTGCCAGCTAAAAAAACTCTGAGCCAAGTCTCTACCCAGAATGCCCTTCTCCCTGTTACCTCAGATCGAGTTTGCTAAGAAAAGAAGTAAAGCCAAGGCCACTTCTGCGCAAGTACCTTAGGGCACCACTGAGACCCAAAGCATCCCCCAGGAGCCTTTGGAGGGGGGAGGAGGGTGGGAAGTGATGAAAGAAGGAAGATGAACAACACAAATGGAACATTATGGCAAGACAAACTTCTTTATCTGATGTTGTTCATCTTTTTTCCATTCATCACTGATGGGACAGAATCCCAAGCTACCTTGAGATCCATGGGTGGCCCTTATGGAAGAACATTCCTGAGTACTACTGAGCCGAAGACAGCTCTCCCTCTGGAGACCAGGTCCAATTTGTAATGACAGATAAAAGGTACAAGTAGCCACTGCTCAGATGTCATCCATGGAAGCCCTGGAATAGAGTAACCTTGGAAACCACCTCTCCCGTTGTGGGTTCAGAAAAAGAAGTTAGAAGCTGTTCAGATTTATGGATAGATTTGGTCCTATCTAGATACAATCTCAATGGTCTATAGGTCTAAGGAGTGAAGGCAATACTCTCCTCTGTTGGCAAAATACAGAAAAAAAAACACCGACAGATCAATGGTCTGGTTAATGGAGAATTCAGGAACAACTTTGGGAAGAAAGGATGGGTTCATCCGAAGTGACACTCTGTCTTTATGAAAGACCAGATAGGGCTTCTTGATACAGAATGCCTGCAGCTCCGAGACTCTTCTGGCAAAGGTGATGGCTACCAGGCACAAAGATTTCCAAGACAAACTTTAGGTCACACACACAACAGCAGGCTGAAAGAGTTTTGGAGTCAAAGACTGAAGGACTACAGTGAGGTCCCATGGTTCCACGGACCGTCTGACAGGAGGCCTGAGACAGGAGGCCTCCTTGAGGAAAGCCTTGCAAAGGTGTAAAGAGATAAGAGGGGTGCCATCTATACCATTGTGGAAATTGGACATTGCCGTTAGAAGCACTCGTACCATAGAGGCAGAAGCTCCATTATCAAAAAAACTTAGCCAAGTAGTGAAACACTGCAGTAATTGCAGCAGAATATGGGTCTAGCATGTTATTCTTGGACCAAATGGAGAACCTTTTCCATTTATCCTGATACAGTCTTCTCGTGGATGGTTTGTGCGAGGCCAGAATGATGTCTCGAACAGGTGAGGAAACACTAGCTTGCCTTGCGACTAATGGAAATGGAGAAACTAAGCTGTCAGTTTGAGACTGGACAGATGTGGGAGTCAACCCTTGGGGGTGAGTAATCGTATCTTGTAGAGGGTCCAGAATCCACGGCAGGTATACTAGGTGAGGCCGTAGAAAGGGGAACCAAAACTTGTCAAGGCCAGAATGGGGCTATGAGGATCCCCTTGCATCTCAACTGAAGAGCTTTCTTTAGAAATGGTGGGATCAAAAGGATGGGAGGATAAGCGTAAAGAAGTCCCATGGGCCAATCATGGATCAGAGCGTCCCCCGGTGACTCCCCCTCCGGGGGAAGTAGGGTGAAACAGCTGCTGCACTTGGTATTTCATGAGGAAGTGAAAAGATCGCAGCAAGGCTGGCCCCAGTGGCTGAAGATTACAGATGCCACCTCGGGGTTGTGGGGCCACTCGTGGGGCATGAGGATGCATCTTAGTTTGTACGCAATCATGTTGAAGCGCCCCAGGATATGTGTTGCTATCGCCCACTGCCAAATTCTCATGGCTTCTCAACACAGGGGGTAGGACTTGGTTCCTCCTTGCTTGCTGATGTACCAGACCACTGACATTTTGCCCGACTGCACTGCAACTGTCCTGAAGGGAGAGCCAAACAGAAGCCCTACAATGCTAACAGCATGGCTCGCAGTTCCATAACACTGATATGCAGGTGGGCCTCTGAGGTGGACCATGTGCCTTGGACAGTCTTTCCCTGGAAATGCCCCCCCCCCACCTGATCAGGGAAGCATCCGTGGTCACAATGGCTATGGGCTGAGGGGGTTGAAATGGGCGACACCAAAGATCTACAACTGGCCTCATCCACCAAAGCAGGTCCTGTTTGCAGGAGTTGGTTATTCAACTCTGGTAAATCGAGGGGGTGATCGTTTGGGAACCACTAACATAGAAGGTGCCACTGCAGAATCCGCATATGTAGCTTTACTAGAGGCACTATTGAAATTGACACCACAGAACCTACGGCATGAAGAAATTGAATTGGGAGCGATACCAAACAGGACTGAGTATTGAACACTGCTCCAATGACCTCTATGTGTTGTGTAGGGATATGATGAGAGCGTGAGAGAGCGAAAGTGTGCAGTGAGGAGCCAGTCGCCTAGATATGGAAACACTCAGAATGCCTTTAGTCTCAAGTGAGCTGTTACCACTGCCATGCATTTCGTGAACACTCTGGGGGCTGTAGAGAGACTGAATGGCAGGGCACGGAAATTGGTAATGACTGGTTCCTAGCTGGATGCAAAGCAGACTCCTGGAGCATTTGTCCATCCTGATGTGGTAATATGCATCCTGGAGATCTACAGAGCACATCCAATCGCCTTCTCTTAAAAGGGAAGGATGGACTGAACTGTGACCATCTGGAATTTGGTTTGGGTGACAAGACTTGTTTAAACTGCCGAGATCCAAAATGGGTCTCCAGTCCCCTGTCATTTTTGGCACCAGGCACCAAAAAATATCTAGAGTAAAATCCGGATCTGTGGTGGTCTGGTGGGATTGGTTGGATGACTCTTGAGACAGCTTTATAATCTCTGAAGCTGCATCTTCCCTTTTACTGGGTGGAACATCGGGAAGTTTTCTCTGAAATTTTAGCCGACAAGAAAGGGGAATGGTGTAACCTCTGCTGATAATGTTCTGCACCCAACAATCTGTGGTGATAGATTGGTAGCATTCGGGGGTCGTTTCTCTCTGCACCAAGCTGCCTGGCAGAAGTAAGCAGTTGGGCCGCCCCTCAGCAGCACCGACAAGGCTGTCCAGCGAAAGTGTCCCTGGAGCCTTGGTTACGAGGACCCCCTAATGCCGCTGTAGGGGCGTCCTCCAGAATTGTTACACCCAGATCACCATGTGCAGCACGGAAAGGACCCCGAGATTTCTTATGCCACATTTTCCCACTACTCTGATTCCTGGAGAAGTTATGTTGAGGGTTGGAAAACTGTAGGCCTACAGCAGACATAGTTTCTCCATCTTGCTCAGACCTGGCTAGCGTGTCCTTCACTTAGGAGCCAAAAAGGGACGAAGCTTCGATGGGAGCATTCAGAAAGGAAGACTTGAAGGGATCCGCAAGGTCACAAATGCGCATCCAAGCAGGACGTCTCAATGCCCGAACCCGCTACTCTAGCCACCCCTTCCATCGCATGTGATGGCAACCACATGGGCAAGTTGGATATTGACTCCAGGGTTGCGAGCTACGAGGCCACTTTGCCCCTGACCCCGTCAGACAACTGTCCTGCGAGTGTCCCAGAGAGTTCGGAGATAAAGTCTCTCTAGTGCCTCATAAAATGTGCTAAATAATTCAGGGACCGTATAGCAAAGGTCCCCGATGCAAAAACACGCTTCCGCAAGTCTGTCCACCGCCCAGGACTCCCTGTTGGCCAGGTGAACAGCGGGACTTTCCTCAGCCAAGTCCTTTTTCATGGCTGCCGCCACAACCACCATAGCATCAACTGGTAACCCTTTGGGCCAATGCAGGTTCTGCTCAGAAGGGGAAAGAATTTTGTCTGGTCTCTGATGGATCACCTCAATGGAACAAAGTTTCTTCCAAGTGCACTGCACAACGAGCTCGTCGCAAGGCAGGGTCACCCAAGAGGTAAAAGTCTGGGCGTGAAAAGCCTGCAGGAACAGACTCCTCAGACAAAGGTTTGAAGGGCTTCCAGTCACCTCTCTGCTTTAAACATCTCCAGGATGTCTCCAAAGGAGATATTAGGAAGTGACGGTGGGGACCCTTCATCACAATCTGAGTCTTCCATTAAGAAGTCCTTGGGAAAGTCCATGTGCTTCCTCTTGCAGGTCTTCTTTCGAAGGGGCTCCTCAGTGGGGGTCTCAGAGGACTCTGAAGAGTGAGTACCCTAAACAGGTTTGTCCTGTGGCTTCTCTGCCCGGTGTCCCGGGGGAGGTGGTCTGTGACAGATGTGGCTCAGGGGGTGAAAACTGAGGTTCCGACATAAAAGGAGTGCTGCCAGAAACAAGAGCCCTCTCCATTGTGCAGAAGGCAGGCCCGCCCTCATGGATGGGACACTCAAGCAGGATAAGCGCAGATGCAGCCATCGCTTAAAACCTGAATTACCCTTCTTATCAGACATCTTGGTAGAAAAACACCACAGGTCAACTGTATAATCTAACTATAATGAAGTCAACTCCATTAAAAAAAAAAAAAAAAAAAAAAAAAAAAAAATTATAAACAATACATTTTATGTAGAGAAGAAAAGGGAAACATCTGAATAAAGGTTAAAGCTAACAGGTTAAAACAGGAGAAACAATGCCAACTATGGTATTGAAGAAATACCACAAGGGAAAGGGAAGAAAGTAAACTTTCAAGTACCGTTGTTGGTACGGCCTAACGGTAACAACGGGTAGAGAGGAAAGAACGTTAGACAGAAGAAACAACACTAAAAATACTAATCGCTTAATAAAATATGAAGATATCCAAATATTTTACACAAATATCAAAAAGGTTTCACTTAGCTGAGAGCTTGGCTGAAACATGGCTTTACAGCTATGTGGCAAATGAGATCTGGGGTAATGGAAAGAAGGGCATTCTGGGTAGAAACTTAGCTTGATAGTTTTTTTTGGCTGGAGCGGGATTGGCAATAGGCCGACTCTGTTCCAAGGGCTCGGAACCGAACCCATCAGTGATGAATGGAAAGAAGATTAACATCAGAACAAATAGTACTCATGAAAATTTGGAAGTTAGGAGGGAAGAAAAAGTGATAATTCGGCAAGGTTTTGTTTAACAGTGCTTAAAAAAAAATGGGGGGGAGCACCTGCATCTTTAACAAAAGCTATGGTGGCTTTATTACTCAAAAAGGTTTAAGACCCTTCAGACCTAACTTCATATGGAGCCATTTCAAATTTTATAAAAGTGTTTCAGTGTATACTTAGCCAAGAGAGCAGCAATGGTGTTGCCAAAATAAACAAATAAGGATCGCTGTCATTTTGTGGAGGGAAGGCAAACATGACAACATTAAACAGCACAATGATGATTCAGAGAGAAAAAGAAGAATTTAAGAAGATGTCACTACTGCTGGTTGGGTCTTGATGAAGATACATTTTTCACTAGACACAGTCACAGCCAGACTGACTTTAGGAGCAGGGCAATAGAAGCATTTACATTCCCTGCTAAAATACTAGGGTTAATTAACAGGATATATGAAGGGTCTGAGACAAGAATTAAAGTGGAAGGGGTCCTCTCAGATAACATGTGCTTGGGGGGGGGGTCAAGCATGTCCCTTTTCCCCTTTATTTGCTTTATATTTACAGCCATTGGCAAAGAAAACAAGGGCCTCACAAATTAAAGGATAAAACTGGTATGGCAAGCAAAACAAGTTAGTGTTAATTTGTGTGTGACAATTCCAGAAAAAGACGTCCTGTGGGACATTTTGAGACAATTTCAAGTAGTTTCAGGATATACAATGAAAAAAGACAAAAAAAATCTTTTGTGGTAAACTAACAAGATTAAGTATTTAGGTGTATGGATTCAGTTATGGATGTGTGAAGAGACTTAAGATAACAGAAAAAAGGAAGTTCATAATTATGGATAGTAAAGGTACAAGCAGGTGAAAAGTGTCTTACTGTCTTTAGTTTTATACAGAGATCAGGCATGCTAATTCATACATCTATACCCACACACACTTTTTATCTCAACGATACAGATTATATTCATAAAGTTGAAGAAAGTACTCAAACAACTAAGCCAACACTGGAATGGAGGAAAGTAAAGACCACAACATAGGGGTACAGAAAATAAGGAAGTGGAAGCTGGAATTTACAGGAAAAGAACGACATAGGAACTAAGGTATTGGGAGCAAATAATTAGAAACGGAATAGTTATATAGAGTGGGAAGAGGCCAAGTATAAGCTTGGACTCAAGGTGAGAGATACTATCTTACCTTACCTATCAGAGACAGAGTGACAAGTGAAAGACAACCTCTGGTAGAGTTTTGAGTAGGGTCTAGAACAGACAAGGATTTTGCTTGGAAGTGTTTGCATTGTTTAAAAAAATAAAAAATAATAAAAATCTCAAGCAGACTCCAGAGAATTTTTCCTCAGGTAGGTAGAAAACGCTGGAGAGGTTTTAGAAGAGACAGGTAACTGGTGACATGTTTGCTGGGAGTGTAACGAATTGCTCGATTTTAAAAATTCCATACAGGAGGACTCAAGTCGGAAATGCTGGGGAGCAAATGGCAATAACTAAATTATTCTATTCATCTGAGAAACAGGGCCTGAATTACCTATACATATTAAGGCCTTAACAAGTTTGATGCTACTGGCTGCTTAAAAGCAAGTACTAGAAAATGAAAATCAAAACCTAAACCAACTAACTGAAGTACTGAATATTGTTAAAGCAGACAGAACAAAAAATGGGATTTTAGAAAATGGAAGGATCAAATTACATAAAAATGGAATTAATTTGTTTTTGTTGCAATGCATGCAGAAAATGAAGTTTACAACACACACTAGAATGAATAAAATTGTCAAATGAAAAAAAAAAAAAAGTGTGTGACATAACACATGAATACGAAAAATGTTAATATTGTTTTTTTCCGTAGTGCTTCTATGTCTTCAGTGATAAACATGTTTTAAAAGTGGTACTGGGTCTCTTAAGATGATTTCAACAACAATATAGCCTTAACACCTTGTAGACAGACCTTCAATGAGGCTAATTATGAAGAATTGATTTTAGTATAGTAGCTATATACAAAAAAGCCGAGCAGCATAGTGTAGGATATATGGAGTGGCAGTTAAGAAGTGTAACATTGGCCATGGCCCAGAAACGGAAGAGGGGAGGCCATTAAACTTTGAAAGTCTTGCAAACAGCAGACCTGTATGAAGAGAACAAGGATAGTTTCCAACAAGTGGAATCAAAGAAACTATGTAGTTAGTTGACGAGAAATGAATATCTGTGTGGGATACACCAGACATGTGACACAGGGGCCTCCTGGATGGGTGCAATGAAAGGACTTCTCCAAGTGAGGTAGACGACTCATATCCATTAAGGCCAATAAGATGGTATGACAAAGATCTCGGATTTATGCTATTTTTATTTTTTTCTCTAGTGATGAAGTTTAGGATGAACAGCAAATTCAGAGTACAGGGAACCAGTTTTAGACCACAGCATTCCACCAGTGGAGGGCTAAAAAGAGTATTAGTAGCAGCTGCTGCACTTTTGTGATGTTAGAAAAAATAGTTTTCATCCAAGCTTGCCTCACAGATGGAACAATTTCTGAGCCAGTGAGGTGCCACTTGAGAGGCACCATCTGTCCTTGCCTACTAGAGAGTTATGCTCCCAATGCAGTTTGCTGGTGACTAGAAAAAAAATTAACTTTAAGTGAATCAAATGACTTAACAGGTTCAGTAATACCTAGGGAATGGAATGAATAATAACCTCAAGAGATTTCTAAATTTAAATCAGAGCATAAAATCAATGGTGCATGTTGAAGTCCGTCACCTAGGTGCTGGAAGACTGTCAGTCCGGTCACAGCATCCATACAATTCTAAGCACCCCTGTGGAAGACAAATGGCCATAGGACATGTTCCATAACTAGAAGGGATGGTCCCCCTTCCCTGAAGAAGCCACTGAACTCCTTTGTAATACCAATGTGGAAGGCGACTTGCAAATCCAAACAGCATATCAAGTCGCTGTGGATAAGCAGATCAGAAACTATCATGGCTATGTTAAACATTTATCTGCAGATAAAACCACTAAAGATCTAGTACTTTGAGGTCTTTGTTCTTTTTTGGCACTAGAAGGAACCTCAAGTAAAATTGACCCATTGGATAAAATGGATATTCTTTAGCAGACGCAAAAGGCTCTCCCTCCTTCCTGCTTTGTTTTTTTTATTTTTGATGGGAAGAGGAGACTTTTGTGTTGGTGACTATATATGAAAAGGGAATATTGTACCTTCTAACAGTAGCATTCTGATTCCACTTGTCCTGTGCAACAGATTTCCACAGGGACAGGCAGGAAGGACATATGGCACCAACTGCCCCCAGATGGCGAGAGTGACATGCAAGGTCTCAGGAGATGCTGCTGACAACTACCTGCACACAGGCCATAACTATCTGAAGACTGAGAACTCTTTCCCCTAGGATCACAACTTCTATAGAAGCTGCCCTAAACACTGGAGTTTGCTCCAGACTGCTGCTCTTCTTTACATTATGTGCCATAGCTGAACATTTTACTCCCAAAGTGATGTAAATGATGTCCTTTTCCATATTATGTTGAACTTTGGTTTGAAAAGTTATAGATCACTGAAGGAGGAAATTAACAGTTACTATGGCCTCATCAGCAAAATCAAACTGGATCTCAGCAATGCGCAACTACAGACAGCAATAATGGATTTCACAGTTCTGGTTGACATCCTTAAGGGACACTATATAAAGGAAGTGGATCACCTGGTTAGTCACAGTAGAAACAATAGAAGACCTGGACAAAATTATGTCCTCAGCTTGCTCATCTGGCAACTGTGCAATGTTCTGATGCAATTCATCAGTGAGATTCTACTGTAAATGTAGCATGTGAAAAGAAAAACAGTTTAGCACCCTTAAAGAAAAGGTACATGATGCACCAACTTGATTCCCCAAGCAGTCCATTAGTTTGGACTTCTTACCGGACAAGCAGCAAGGCTTTGTGAAGCCATTTTGTTTCTTTTGAGGGAAGATGCAGAAAGACTGTCTGGCTTGTGCAACTGACTAGAAATTTCACTCCTGGTGGGAGGAGCAAGGGATACAGTCAACATTCTTCAAAACAAAACGACTGCTATGTGAGGGTTTTCCAGAAACTACACTAGTGGCATCGCTAAAGGTGTGCATCATTGAATGAAATACATAGCAGGATTGCTGACCATCTGCAAGGGTTCTTAACTGCACTTCTGCAGGTAGAATGTGTGTGGTCCAAATGCCAACCCCTTGCTACAAGTTCAAGGACCTCTAAATATCTGGAATTTTCTGGGGGGTGGACACTGGTGAGTCTGTCTTCCTTAATGTCATCAGCAATTGGCAACCCTGTTGAACAGTTTAAGTACATTATTCTTCAATATAACTTCCTTAGAACCTTCAGAGAACTATAGTATACAAATAAAGGAGACACTCCTAGGAGCTGAATTCATGGTAAAGAATTGTGCAGGGCCTTACATAATGGCACACAACAAATGGCTGGGCCAGGGCTCAGGTAAAGATTTCCTATTGGCAAATAAGATTGCGGACTCTACATCAAGCCTGATGTCAAAAGCTTCCTTAATATTGAAATGTTCTGTGCAGGGTACTCAGGGACAAGGCAAATTGGCAGAGATAACTGGGCCCTTTTGACATTAATGTTTGTCCCAAATATGAATGCTCATACCAAGAAAATCACTAGTGTTGGCAGTGATACTGCAGATGTTGAGGAGACTGCCAAATGGCAAAATACAGGCACAAGTTCAGCTGTAGATATCAGAGGCCACAGATAAGCATCTTTGGGACCAGAGACATAAGCTGTGAGGCAATGAAGGAAAGAGTCAGTGTTCTGGGCTTATAGGATAGGGACTACCTATTCCCAAATGTAAGAAAATGAAGAAGGGATGCAGAGAGTTTCCCTTGAGTTCTCAAAATGAATTACCAGTTTGTTGTACTCTACCTTGGGTATGGATATAATGAAGCGACTCCAAGCACCGTCAACTTTGAGTGTAAAATAAGAGTAATTTTTTCTATCAGCGTTAACTTCAGATAAGGCTGAAGTACTTTGAGACATGGAAGCATGTGAGGAGATGGGAGATTTAAAACCTTTGAAACTTTTAACTAGTACTCCATCATTCTAGTCTTCAGGGAAGCTAAACAGACCAAGAGGGAAACGTGCATGGAATACCTGTGCATTTTTTAAAGCAGGTTTAAACAGGGTTTTGAGTTAAAGAAAGTTCAAGGCTTCAAAACATTTACAGCCGATAAAGTAAACAATGGAAAATTAAAGTTGCAGTTGTAAACCAATTAAAGATTTGGCGCTTGAATGCTGTGCTCACTGCCTAAGCAGAGCACAGACACCCATGTCTATCCTGTGGAGAAGCATATCAACACACACAGTGCAGGCACAGTTAGCAAAAAGCACAGGAGGAAAAATGTTAGTAGTAACCCAATACATAGATTAACTTTCTTTAAGTAAAATGGCACATTTGAGCAAGTGCAGGTCTAGAACCAAACAGAACACAATGGAGAAACATTTAAAATTCACACAAGCTTCATAAGGATAACAGAAAATTACAGTGAAAAGAAAAGGGAAGAAAAACAGATTTTGGGCATGTACTCATAGAAAAATTCAGGGTATGTACTTGAAAAATAGATAGTTTCCCCATCAAAAAATTTAACATGCAGCCTTGAGCCATTCCATTCTGCAGGTGGAAAAAAAACTGAAAGATCTGGAAGGTTTTGTTTAAAACAGTATCTTAAGAGAAGTACCACCCATCCTGGAAAAAAGCAGTGGTAGCTTTAATACTGAAAGAGGGTAAAGATCCATCAGATCCGGCTTCATACAGGCCTATTTCAATACTAAACTATGATTATAAAGCGTTCATGTCTATAATGGCTAAAAGAATGGCAAAAGTAATACCAAAACTGATAGATATGGATCATGTGGTTTTGTGAAGGGGAGGCAAACATTTGACAACATTAGCAGAAAAATAACGATCCAGAGGGAAGCAGAAGAAAAGTTACCATTGTTGTTGGTGGGTCTTGATGCAGAGAAAGCATTTGACAGAGCAAGCTAGGACTTTGAGTAGGTCAAATGAAAGCATTTGCATTTCCTAAAAAAAGAATAAGGCTGATAAGGAGAATATATGAGGGATCGGAGGCGAAAATTAAAGTGAGTGGGGTCTTCTCTGATAATTTCTGCTTGAGCAGAGAAACCAAGCAAACCAAGTAGGGGTGTCCTCTTTTCAGTTCATTATTTGCATTACATTTAGAACCACTGGCGAAGAAAATAAGGGACTCAGAAATTCAAGGATATAATTGGTATGGTAGTCAAAAAAAGCGGGCTTTATTTGCAGATGGTATTATTTTGTACCTGACAATACCAGAAAAAGACATTACAGTGTTGTAGAACATTTTGAGACAGTTTCAGATCTTTTTGGGATACAAAATTAATGAAACTAAAACAATAGGTAATAGTGGTAAATTATGTACCCACATATGAACTAGTTAAGGAATATACATATTTATAGGGACATGATAAAATGAAATATTTAGGAGTATGGATTAAAAATGACTAGTGTGGTAGCTAAGGATATATGTGGGAAGAGACTAAAAAAATACAAAAACTGAGAAAATGGAACCTTTCTTATATGGACAGTAAGATACAAGCAGTTAAAATGTTTTTAGCCCCTTTAGTCTTATTACACAGGTCAGACATTTTTAAATTTTTAACAAAGCTGAAGGACTTTGGGAGGAGAAGACGGCAAGAATCAACTGGGATGAGCAGATTCTTCCAGCACA
>NC_056751.1:241423427-241428427 GCF_019279795.1 Protopterus annectens
AAGAAATAGGTTGATTGCATCCAACCCTTCATGATGTGGGATGTTGATAGGTTCTGATGAAGCTAGCGTAGTCTAGTGAAAGCGCTTAACACTTTGTGTTGTAATAAACCGATTTTAGTCTCTACTACCTCCAGTGGATTTATTTTGCTGTTTTGCTTTTGGATGAACATTTCGTGAGGATTTATTCTACATTTTTTACGTGTTGTTCCACACGATTCCTTGTTCCGATATTAAATAAAATTAAAAATGAACTGGTAAGCAAACGTGTAATGCTGTCACTGTGTATAAATAGATGTACTATGTTAAATGAAATTGAAAATTAAAAATTGAAAATAAACTGGTAAGCAAGCATGTGAGCTTATATGTATACCCCAGTATAGTTTGGTTGCATATAAATCATGCAAACGTTCTACTAGTAAATTAGCGCTAATTTACTCTACTGCTAAAACGCGTTGCATAAAGTGTCAAAATAGATTTGAAACTTGTACTGATTTCGAGATTATCCTATACACTGCAACCCAATGGTATTACACTCACTTCTGCTGCTGCTATATGTGACATATATGCTATGATAGTAAAGATAAAAATCTGCTGAGCAACCGTGGATGCTTATTGATGAGACCTGTGACTAGTTGATTACATAAAATCATATACACTGACTACTAACATTGTATTACCCTACTTGCTAAAATAAACACACACCAAATTTGCATAAATTCATTGTCATTTGTATTCATGAAAATCATAACATCATATGATCTACCTATTATACTGATGACTATTTATATATAATATAATGAATACGAGTGTGTTATAAATAATGTAAAACAACTGTATATACATGAAAATAATAAAAATGTATATAAAGTAAGGTGCAACTAATGCAAAAGTCTCCTGCTTTTTAAATAAGGTTTCAATGAAACCACCTCATTTAAACCTCTTCCTCTGTGGGCTCCCAATCTTAATATCCAACTTACTTCAGCTTCTTCCGTATTATTTATAACATCTCCTAGTCTATTGGAAATTCTTTGTTGGTAAATTACTTGAAATAAAAAAGTGTGTTGAGCTCCATATTTTATTGTGTGCTTAGCCAGGGCACTATATTCATCTCCCCTTGATAGACAATACTTGTGGTCCCTTATGCGCTCTCGCAGTGACCTGTCCGTCTTTCCTACATAAAAGCAAAAACAATGGACACAATGTGCAATATACACAATGTGTCTGCTTGCACAGTCAGAATCCACCCTAATTTCCCATAACTTCCCAGTATCAGGATGTCTAAAGTAATGGGATTCATCTATATTCTGACATAGAGGACATGTTCCACATTTACTGGTGCGCTGTAACCCTAAGTTGGATACACTATATGTAAATTGATTTGAAGAATTATGGCATAGAAGTCTCTTCAAACTATGCATGTTGCTATATGTGAAATGCGGTGTGGCTCCAACCATTTCTTTCACTCTTTTGTCTGTTGTCAAAATATTCCAATTGCTGGCTACTGCTTGCATGACTGAATGCACATTGTTACCATATGGAATTACAAAAGGCTCATACTTGGATCTGCGTGAATCTTCCACTGCTGATCCAGAATACTCAGAGAAGGGTTGTGCTCTATTTTCCCTGAGTTGGTCTATGTTGGTGTATACTTTACTAATTTCATTGGTGTGATACCCTCGTTTCACTAGACCTTCCTTTAATATAGATAATTCACCATGTAAAAGGTTGTCTGAACTAGACAACCTGGACAAACGCATTGCTTGTCCTTTAATAATGTTGGCAAAAATATGTGGACTGTGTGTGGACTGTGCATGCTTTGTCGATGTAAATATGAGGGTTTGTAACAAGATTTGCGGTGTACCCTAGTGCAAACAAACCCTTCATTTCTATACACATTAACATCCAAATAGTTAATACTTTGAGGGGAATACTCCATGGTGAACCTCAAAAAGGTATTAGTTTGGTTGAGTTTCTGATGGAAATCATTGAGAGATTCCACTGTTCCCTCCCATACAAAAAACAAGTCATCGACAAACCTCTTAAAGAATCTAATATGGACATTGCCAATGATGTGTTTAAGTTCAAAGGTGGCCATGACAATGTTGGCATAACTATTTGCACAACTCGTGCCCATGGCCACCCCTTTTTCTTGCTTATAGCATACATTGTTAAACAAGAATATGTTGTTATCCAAAACTAGTTCCAAAAGGAGACACAAAAAATCAACCTTATATAAATCTAGTTTAGAAATCTCAGTCAAAAACCATTTTACATGCATAAGTCCTTCCTCATTAGGGATGCATGTGAACAATGAGACAACGTCCATGGTCACAAATAAAGCATGATGGGCTTGTGACGCTGTTTTCATCCCTGAATATAAATCTTTTAGGAAGTGTTCAGTGTCTCTCAAGACATATTCATGCTTGTTCAAATGTACCTTGAGTTCATTCTCCAAATAAATGGAGATGGGCTCCGTGAGCCACCCAGACCCTGATACAATTGGTCTGAAATCTGGCCTATACAAGTTTTTGTGAATTTTCGGTAGGCCTGTGATAGTAGGTATAAGTGGATTTTAGTCACTGATGAGTCCCATACATTTACATTTACATATACATACATACATACATACACACACATTATATATATATATATATATATATATACATATATATATATATATATATATTTATATATATATATACATATATATTTATATATATATATATATATATATATATATATATATATATATATATATATATATATATATATATATACATACATATATACACACACACACACACACACACACACACACATATATATATGTATACATACACACACAGATATATGTGTATACACAGACGCACACACGCACACACACACACACACACATATATATATATATATATATATATATATATATATATATATATATATATATATATATATATAGACACTATATATTTTACATACATACATACATATATATATATATATATATATATATATATATATATATATATATATATATAGTATAAAAACTTGCTCAGTTTTACTTTTTATGATCTGAAGAAGTGTATATTCCATACGCGAAAGCGCTTGTCTGAATTAAAGTTTTTATTATACTTTGGGACTTGTTTTGCCGTTTTTCTGTGGTGAGACTGAACGTGTTTTTTCTTCATCATTTCTGCTTGTGATGAACAGTTTCCGTTGGAAGGTGCAGTTTTATTTGCTATTTTTGTGGTTTCTTTTAACTGCCCTTCCACACATTATGGCTAATGTGAATGTGGAACTCGATTATAATCCAGATTCGAGGGCTATTTCAGCTACCAATAAATGGAATAGCATTATCAACAGTAATAACAATCCTTTATTGGCTCTGGATTTACAGGTACAGGCTCCGATGGTTTTCAACAATGACATAGATAACTTGGAACAATTCAGTTCTCTAACTAGACAGCTTGAGAATGACTTGTTTAAATTGCAACGTCTTATTTGGCAGCGCAAACACATGGAGGCTTGTTTGCCGATCCCCAGAGGCATGCGGGTTCTCTGCATGCCCACCTACGGGGATTGCCATCCGGCCTTGCTTAAAGTGTGGCAGGAAATCAATCTGGATGCCAGTTTCAAGTATGTACAGTTAATTATAGACTATTTCAAACCGATTGAACAAGACTTGCTGTCTAAGGTGACCAGACTGAACAGTGAGATTCGTGATAGTTTCAACAATGATTCATGTGTAAAAAAAACTTGAACATTTATACCCAGGTGGACCTATATGCCATTAAACTTAAACAAATCAAACATAAAAAGTTGCAGCATGATTATCAAGACTTTTCTACAGGGGGCGTGTTCGTTTGGCAGAGGAGAATAGATCGCGCTACATTGGTTGGTAATTCTGTTTGAAATGTAGCGTTAACGGACACCACGCTCATTGCTGCTGGATCTAGTGTTCCTTTTTCAGCAGAGCCAGAAGCTTTGAGTTCTGGTTGTAGTTCCGACATTCCTTTTGTTACTCCTCCTGAACTGCCCTTACCACGAGGAGTTGAAGCGACAGCATCTACCCCTTTACCTAACCAGGAAGCTGACCATAATTTTGTAGCACATAGGGATCTAGGGGCCATAAGGAAACATGGTGTTGACGACAACGACCATTTTTTACCGCTTCCTATCAAGAAAACTGCATTTCAACGGGACCGTTCCAGAGGTTGGGACAGAAGGAAACGAAAATTTTCGGGAGAAAATCAGCAACAACAGAGGAGAAGACTGAGACAATAGCACACCTTTTTTTCAACCTGTCCAGGTTTGTGCTTTCTTCATCTGACATTAACATTTTAGATAAAGGCTTGTCCTTTATCCCTTCGCAGGGCAGTGTGTTGCATGATCTATTCATTGATCTGCTTACCTTTGGGCAAATGATTGCTTTAAAATTGTATTTTTATGATAGATCAAATGTTGATGCCGATGATAGTATGTCAGGAAACTTCTCCTGTAAGCGTAGGAGTACCTTCTCCCCTGCATTACCAGCACATGTTGAAAGCTTTGTTAAATTATGTGAGCGAGATTTGTATGACTATTTTTTTAGTGGGGCTAGGAAATGCTTATACTTTAACATGAATGTAGAAGAGAGGTGTTCACTTCATAAACTCTCTACTGATCCAGCTCTCACTATAAGACCTGCTGATAAGGGAGGGGGGTATAGTACTGTTGGACACAGAGCATTATATAGATCTTATGAATGATATGCTCGGTGACAACAGCACTTGTGTAGAAATTGATAATATAATGTTTAATAGAATAATAAAAGAAGTTAGATACCCTTTATGATCTGTTGATGTGCCGTCAAATAACTAAAGATCTGTATGATTTCTTCTATAATGAACATCCTAAGACGCCAGTCATCAAAGGTCTACCTAAAATGCATAAGGCTATAGATCCTCCTCCCTTACAACCCATAGTTAATGGTGACAAATGGCTGACAGAAAATATTTCGGTTT
>NC_056751.1:241435927-241445927 GCF_019279795.1 Protopterus annectens
GATTCCCAGTCTAGGGGTAGATCTAGACGTGGTAGGGGCAGAGCTCAGGGCTCTTTCAGGTCTAGAACAGGGAGTTCTCCTGCACAGTCTTCAGGTGAGGGCAGGGGTCAGTCCTTTCGTAAACAGACCCAATGACCTACCTTTTCAGCTGCCAGAGCCTTCTCGTCTGGCAGCACCTTTGGGAGGAAGGTTGGCACTTTTCAAAGAAAATTGGAGTTTAATTACCCAAGACAAATGGGTATTGGATATCATACACCAAGGTTACAGGTTTTATTTCCATACCTTGCCTCCGTTCAGAGGCATGCCAGACGTTCCTCCTCAACAAAGAATAGAGGCTCACAAACAAATTTCTCTGTTACTTCAACTAGGGGCCATACAGCCGGTCCCTATGCCAGAAGTGGGCCTAGGATTTTATTCTCGCCTGTTCCTAGTACCAAAGAAGGGGAACACGTGGAGACCAATTTTGGATCTATATATCCTCAACACTTATCTGGACATTCCCAAGTTCAAAATGTTGACGTTACAACAGCTTTTGCCTCTGCTGGGCAAAGATCATTGGATGGTAACTTTGGATCTCAAGGAGGCTTACCTTCATGTTCCTATCAGACTAAGTTGCAGGAAGTATCTGCGTTTTCGAGCTGGGACTTTTCACTATCAGTTCTCTGCATTGCCCTTTGGCTTATCTACTGCGCGCAGAGTGTTCACAAAAGTTCTGGCTCCAGTGATAGCTTTCTTCAGGCTGAAAGGAATACAGATCTATCCTTATTTGGACGACTGCCTGATTCTGGATCAAGGAAGGGAAGAGCTTCTTCGTCATTTGGAATATGTGATAGCAGTGCTAAGATGCCTAGGGTATTCTGTGAACGAAATAAAGTCCAGTCTAGTACCCTCTCAAGACATGTGCTTTCTGGGTGTGAGACTGAATACAGCATCCCAGATGGCCTTTTTAACCACGGACAAACAAAAGAGTCTATCCCTTTACTTCCATCAGCTGTCTCATCAGTCCGGGCTGACTGCAAGGACAGTCCTTCAAGCCTTAGGGTTCATGGCATCTTGTATTCTGGTGCTTCCCAATGCCAAACTGCATATGAGGAAGCTACAATGGTATCTCAAAAATGTATGGACACAGCACTGCCAGGATCTAGACACTGTCATTCAAATAATACCTTGCATTCAAAAGGAATTTTTGTGGTGGGCTCAGGAATGTCACCTAAACAAGGGACTCTCTGTGACCCGGCCAGAGGCGAGTCAGATTTTAACGACAGATGCCTCAGACAAAGCTTGGGGAGCTCATCTAAATGGAAAGTGGATACAAGACAAGTGGCCTGCCAGACTACAGCATCTACATATCAATCTAAAGGAGATGTTAGCAGTCCAGTTTGCATTAATAGCTTTCAAGGATTTACTTCTTCCAGGGCAGGTGTTGATTCTAACAGACAACACAACTGTCATGTGGTACATCAACAAGCAAGGGGAACGATTCTTATCCTCTATGCAGGCAAGCAATGATTTTGTGGGAGACTGCTCTCAATTTACAACTCAATCTTCAGGCAAGGTTTCTGCCAGGAGCACAGAACTCCTTAGCAGATGTGTTGAGCAGACGAATTATGGATCCCCACGAGTGGAAATTGGATCCTCATGTGTTTCAGAAATTGACAGTGTCATGGGGAACTCCAGACATAGATCTGTTCGCTTCTCCACTAAACCATCAGCTGCCAAAGTTTTGCACAAAAAGGTTTCATCCCACAGCTTGGAAAGTGGATGCTCTTTCTTTCAATTGGAGCAATCTTCATGTGTATGCCTTTCCACCTCTGCCTCTCCTCCCAAAGGTACTTCTAAAGGTCAGACAGGACAAGCCAAGATGATTTTGATAGCTCCAGATTGGCCTCGACAGCACTGGTACCCATTACTGAGAAGTCTGGTACGGAAGCCTCCATGGCCTTTGCCCTCGATTCCACACCTGTTGTCACAGGAGGACAGCCATTTGCTCAATGTCAAACTTCACTCTCTTCACCTAACAGCCTGGCATATTCTGTTTTGAACCATAAAGAGTCTCAACTTCCACAACAAGTTTTGAATGTGATTTTTGGAAGCTAGAAGGCCTAGTACAAGGAAAGTGTACGCTGATAAATGGAAGAGATTTTTATTTTGGAGTACAGCAAAAGATTTTGATGTTTCTGAGCCTAATTTGAGTGTGGCTCTTCAATATCTTACTGAGTTACTGGACAAAGGTTTGTTTTTCTCTTCTATTAAGGTTCATGCTGCAGCAATTTCGGCTCACTATGATTGTGACCCACCATTGTTTTCTCATCCTTTGGTCAAGCAATTTCTTAGAGGGGCAAAGAATATAAGACCCCCACGAAGAGCTCCTACTCCTGCTTGGGATCTCAATTTTGTGTTGGAGAAACTCACTCTACAACCTTTTGAGCCTGCAGCTACTTCTGAGTTGAAATATTTGTCATGGAAGACTGCTTTTTTGTTGGCAATTACTTCTGCAAGAAGGGTTTCTGAATTGCAGGCCCTTATGGGGTTGAGCCTTTCTTGATTTTCCATAAGGATAGGGTATCATTACGTACTAATCCTTCCTTTATGCCTAAGGTGGTTTCTAGTGTGGCTTTAAACCAAACTATTTATTTGCCTACTTTTTATGCAAATCCCCAAAATAAAGGGGAAAAGATTTTGCACACTTTAGATGTACACAGGCAGTTGCGATATTATTTGGACAGAACTAAAGGGTTCGGGCAGTCTCAGCAGTTGTTTGTTTCTTTTGCTTTGAGTTCTCAGGGCAAGCCTGTGTCAAAACAAACTATTTCTAAGTGGATTGGGTTTTGCATTGCTTTCTGTTATTCCCATCATGGCAAGGAGATTCCACCGGGGATTAGGCCTCATTCCACTAGGGCTACTGCCACCAACAGCTTTTTTGAGGGGAGTGGCAACCAAGGATATTTTGGAGGCAGCTACTTGGAGTTCAGTGCATACTTTCTCTAGGCATTATCACCTGCCACTTTACTCTAAATCCAGGGCTGGTTTTGCCACTGCTGTTTTGCAGGGCATCTTGGCAGCTCCTGCTTCCTTGTAGTTAGCCATCCTCCCTTACCTCTGCTTTGGGATTCTACCCAAGTGTAAGGACTGCAGCAATGTGAGATGAAGAACATAGTACAGTTTTGTACCTACCATAAATGTAGATGTTCGAAGATCCACATTGCTGCAGTCCAATTTACCCTCCCTCCTTCCCTCTGTAGTTAGAGGTGGTTGTGTGGGTTGGGTTGTACATATTGTGTATTTCGTATATATTGTACATATAGTTAGTGCAAGGGTGGTGGGTTGGTTGTTTGCTGTCTTTTGGTTTTGACCTTTATTTTTAGGGTCTTCTGACATCTGGGGCAAGAAAAGACTGAGGATATGACGTCGGTCATGCGCATTTGTACCCTGACGTCCTGATGTCAGTCAAATGCGCCTTGACCGACGTCAGCCTTATACTTTGATATTCGGGCCGACCGAGGACAGCGGACTACCCAAGTGTAAGGACTGCAGCAATGTGGATCTTCGAACATCTACATTTATGGTAGGTACAAAACTGTACTTTTTGCCTACATAGAAGCAAAAACAAACTGTACAATGGGCAACGTACACTATATTTCTAGTTGCACATGAGCCATTGGTCCTTAGTTCCCATAGGCGTCCAGTGTCCGGATGCCTAAAGAACCTAGACTCATCAGTGTAGGTGCATTGGTTACAATCACCACATCTCTTTGTGCCATAGAATCTTGGGGTATCAGTTCCTTCATTACTACTATTCAGAAAATTGCGATAACATAGCTGTTGTTTAAGGTTCTTATTATTTCTATATACATATTTCGGATATTCACCTAACATATCTCTAGTCTTCTCATCTACGAGTAGAATGTGCCAATTTTGTTCAGTTGCCTCCTGTATTTTATTAGTGTTACTGCCATAAGGTAGAACCAAGTTTACCTCATTTCTCTTTTTGTTATCCATCCTCTGCTTAGCACTGTTCCTAGTTGAATAGTAAGGTCCAGCATTCTCATTTCTACTAGCATATACCTGTGTGCATATGCGATCTATATCAACCTCAGCATAAACCCTACCCAAAAAATCCTGCTTTAAATGATTCAACTCTACACCTAGTATATTATCATCACAGCATAATCGTGCTAGTCTTAATGCCTGTCCTTTAATAACATTATTAAATAGGATTGGGTTATGCATACTCTCATGATGCAAAAATGCAGGACAATAAAATGATTTCCTAAATACCTTAGTTTTTAATATTTGTCCTTCCTTAAAAAGCGTGACATCTAAATAATTCACATTACTAATAGAATATTCCATTGTAAAGTTCAAAAGTCAACTCGTAGAGTTGACATATTCATGGAAGCCAACCAACTCGCCTCTTTACCTTTCCAAATCAGGAAAAGGTCATCTACAAAACATTGATGAAATGTTATATTGGGATGACCCATTAAATTCTCCTTTTCCCATGCCACCATAATAAGGTTAGCGTATGTATTGGCACAACTCGTGCCCATCGCTACACCTCTCTTTTGTCTATAAAGCTTATCATGAAATAAGAAAATATTATCGAGCACCAGCTCTAATAAAAAACATAAATCTGCTTTAAATCTATCCATACCTCCATCCGTTGTCAATAGGGTATTTAATATTGGGATTCCTGCCTCATTAGGAATACTAGTAAAGAGTGCTTCAACGTCCATAGTTACCAATACTAACTCAGTGATATCATCACATGTTTGCATGCACTCAAACAAATCTTTCAAAAAAATGCTCGGTGTCTCTTAAAACCTGTTAGTACATAGATAAAATATATTTCAATTCATGATCCAAATAGTTTGAAATAGCCTCTGTTGCCCATCCTGCTCCCACCACTATTGTTCTAAACTTAGGTTGAGTAGGGTGCTTAAGTATTTTCGTTAAGCCATGTAGTCTTGGTATTATGGGATAGCCCGTAATAAAGTAATCATTTAATTCTTGAGTTAATATTTTCATATTACTGCATTCTATTAAAGATGTGTAGAAACAGGCAACCTGATGTCCAGATAGTCAATACTAACCACAGGAAACAAAGTCCAAGTTTCTTCTTGTCAACTTCATTTATAAGCTCTTCTAAAAGAGGGACAGGGTATCCGCGGTTTGTAAACATACCTTTCAAAAATTGGCACTCAGCTTTAAAATCGCTGTAAGTGCTACACATCCTGCCTGCACGTACCAGTTGTCCTTTGACAATAGATTTTTTCTGCCTAGGTGGATGTAGACTAGTGTAGTGCAGGAAAGAGTTGCAGTACGTCTGTTTCCTGAAAATGCCAGACAAATAAATCTCTTCATCTACTTCTTTAGTTAGTCTCACGTCCAAGTAGTCTGTTTCTATTGTTGAAAACCTATAAGTAAATTTTAACCATTGTGTAGAATTGTTCAAATAGTCTACAAAAGTTTTGCTTCAACTTCATTCCCTTTAAAAAGGATAAATATGTCGCCCAAAACCTGGTGTAATATTTTATCTTCTGCATTACAGTTTCATTAGATAGTATATAAAGGTTTTCCCAAAAGGCTACAAACAGGTTAGCTACACTGGCTCCATAAGGGGAGCCCATGGCTATTCCACATTTTGTAAATAGAATTTATGTTCAAAAACAAAAAGTTTGATGACAGTACTATGCTCAACAGTTCTGTTACAACGCCAATCTCCACTTGTGGTGCATTTAAGTCTTTAAGAAGCAGTTGAATCCATTCAACTGCCTCATTGTGAGGAATGGATGTATATAAATCAATGACATCCACAGTCAAAAGTTACACTCAAGGTCAAACTTAATACTGTTGATATCACGTAAGAAAGACCAGGAGTCTTTGCAAATAGTAGGTATTTTCTTTACATATTTTGATAGAATACTATCTATCAATTTTGAACAGGGTAGGTCATAGAAGACCTACCATCTATTAATGCCCTCATGGGAGGATTCTTTGGTCTTTGTGTATCTTGGGTATTCCAACATTACAGGCAACTTTGGCTGAATAATGTCAATATAGTTGTATGTCTCTAAGTCTATTTTGCCTGCTAGGAAAAGGTCACGGAAATACCCACGGTACACCTTGAACTACATTAATCTCATTAAGGAAGAAGTAACATAGGCATCAGATGATAACACTTGCATCATTTTTCTGTGTATTGAACGTTGTGAACACTACCAAGCCCTCCTTTGTCAGGTTTCAAAACCTGACAGTTAAAGAGCCCAGGTTTTTTAGCCATTCACGTTGTGCAAGTGAAATATTCATCTCATTCAAAGTACTACTTGATTTTTGTGTAGAAAACAGGTGTCTTATATCTAATTCACACATTTGTTCAAATAGTAATAAATTTTGTTGTGTAGGAGGGTTAAAACGCTAGTCAGTTTCAATTTGTCATTAACATTTGTTGTTTCATTGTTAAAATATAATTTTAAATTTAACTTGATGTAGCATTTCAGATCAATCAAAACTTTAGCTAAACTTCCATAGGTACTTGGAATAAAAGTGTATCCAAGAGCTAACAATTCAACTAGGTCAGAATCTAGTTCCAAAGATGAAAAGTTATAGATAGTAAAGTCTTTCCTTGTGTTAGTATATATAACAGGGCCTTGCAAAAATCCTCGGACCTGTGGGAGAAACATTGTCTGTTAACGCTTCCTCAATACACATTCCCCTTGTTTCTTCTGTTGATTCCTAAAAACTTTATCATTAGGGAGCTCTAAAGGAACCTGCTTATTCTGGTCAGTTCTCCCTGGTCCTCTTTGGTTCTTATAATTGTAGTTAACAGCAGTGGACCCTTTTAACCTATTACTTCTTCTAACTTCCTGTCTAGGTGTATTGGTAAGGTGTTCACCATTTTCACCTTCCAACGAAATTGATTCAGCATTAACAGAAGTAGAAGGCCCATTTAAACCAACAGTATTGGACCCTGCACTTGGAATGTTCAAATGGGAATATGCTTGGTTAGAAAAATAAGCTGTTCTATCCCTTACTAACTTCTTATTTTTGTTAATTTTAATTTAAGTAACAATGCATCAATGCTAGAAAAATACGGTCGTAGTCATATTTAAACTGCAAAAAGAAGTGTTAATTTTGATTTCTTCATCCAAAACATTCACTTCAGAAATAAGAGACAAGATATGCATATCATAATGTTTAACTATCACGTTTAGCAATTGTAACCCTGTTCCTGAAACAAACATTTCAATTCTGAAAAATACACTTGGTCCAACAGTAGTCCAGAAGGAGTGAAGTTGTTCCTAAGGCCTTTTGGAACCAGTTTCTCATTTAAACATTGTTTAAAATAAGCAGCTTCCAGCTGCAGTTTTTTAATTTAAGCAACTTAATGTCAAGTACCTTTTAAACGGTCACTAAACCAGTTGTTGTCGCTTTCTTGAACAGGAAAAGAGCTGGCAGTTGACCCAGTGTTAGCGCCTGACAAAACGAAAACGGGTTCTCTTTATTAATCCAGTCGCTCAAGGTTCGCGTTCCTCCACTGGCTGGCCCTATGCTCCTCATTTGTTAGGTGCTGGTGGTGTAATTGATTAGCATTAGTTCCTACAGCATGACTAGTAGAAGGGATCCGAAAGATGCATGGAGTTGAAGGAAACAAGTCCGCTTCCCCACTGGTAGAAGCAGTAGCGTTTTGAACAACAGAACTTCCTGCCTGTTGTTTATTTGGTCGAGGAGGCAGTCCTCTAAGCTGTTGTGCTGCAGGAAGTAACGTAGCAGACCCTTCCAAGTCAGAAACTGAAACAACATTCTGGTTTGCAATAGTTTCAGACTTTTCTTTTCTGTAAAAAGTTGGAAGTTGCTCTAAAACATCCATACGAACATGTAAAGCTTCCAATTTTTGTGAGATGGAAGCCAATAAAGAGAATAAGTCTGTTTCACTTGATTTTTCAAAAGTAGCTGTTAGACAAAGGTTAGGACTAACAGGACTGACAGGAGTGCCTGAATCCATGGCAGTCAACAAACAGTCAAAAATGAGCAAACAAACTTGTAAAAATGTGTAGAAACAGGCAACCTGATGTCCAGATAGTCAATACTAACCACAGGAAACAAAGTCCAAAAATGCTCGGTGTCTCTTAACACCTGTTAGTACATAGATAAAATATATTTCAATTCATGATCCAAATAGTTTGAAATAGCCTCTGTTGCCCATCCTGCTCCCACCACTATTGTTCTAAACTTAGGTTGAGTAGGGTGCTTAAGTATTTTCGGTAAGCCATGTAGTCTTGGTATTATGGGATAGCCCGTAATAAAGTAATCATTTAATTCTTGAGTTAATATTTTCATATTACTGCATTCTATTAAAGACTTATGTATATTCTCCAAGATATTTGTAAGCTCTATCATATCAATAACTTCATAAGCATCAGTATTAAGCATACTCAACATAGTATTTAAATAATAAGAAACATCCATAACAACAATGGGTCCACCCTTATCGGATGGCCTTATAACAATATTCTCATTATTCCTAAGACTATTTAATGCTTGAGCCTCTTCTTTAGTTATATTCGATTCATGTAGTCCATTGCTGAACTCAGTCATTATAAACGGCATTCTCAAAGGCCTTCAAGAAAGTTTCCACATTAGCAGGCAACTTTTCTTTTTTAAAATTGCCTTATCAAATTCATTAGAACCAAGTGACAGTTTTGAGGGCAACATTTCTCACAAACATACGTACAGATATAATAGCATCACTTAAATCAACATTACTTGTGGGTATAAAACCCAGTCCCTTATCCAAAAGTCCAGTCTCTACCTCAGGACATATTGTGATATATTCAAAACTAGACCTTTTTGGGTCCACATTTTCTTTATAGTACGCACCTGTTGCTGTGGTGCCTCCTTGCGTTTTTGTCCTTGTTGATTGTCTAGATCCATTGACTTTTTTCTCCCCAACCGAATGGGGAGTGGAATGACTGGAAAATCCTGCCTAGATGCTCCATCAGCTAACAACTTCCTTCTAACATCATTGTTAGCATGAACAACTGAGTCCTCGTTAAACGGTATATCCATGGGAGTGGAATATACAGATGTCGCTGGTTGTGGAGAATTCAAAGTGTCCATGTTTGCTGCAGCATTCACCTCTGTACAGCCCATAGCATTGTCTTCTCTTTTTGTCTATTCAGACCTGTTGGAAGTCCTTCGCTCCTTTTCAGTTGTAGTTGTTCTAGTACTGATGTCCGCTCCATTCCTCTGCTGACGCACTTCCTGCGCAGTATTACATCATTGTTTTGCTGCAGCTCCTCCCATGTGTTCACCCTCTCTCGGCCACATAAACACATTTTGCTTCGAGAAGTCATCCAAATCTCTACTCATTTTCTTCTTTATATATTCCAACAACTTATTTTCATATCATTGCACTTTCTCTATCATATCTTGCAAGTAAACTTCAGCAGGACCATCACCATACAATTCAAACATATCGTACTGCTGTTGTATAATTTCATTCCTTAAATCATTTTCCATAGGTTGAAAAAATTCTATCAGTAACTGCATGTATGCTTTACTACTGTTTAAATTGAGTTGCTGACACTTTATTAACAAGTCCAGATACACAGTCCCATATGTGGGCATATTCAGTACCCTGAGACCACGTGGAACAATATTGAGATTCAAACAAGCCTCCAGGTGAAAACGCTGACACTGGAGGCATTTAAATCTATAGACATTATTCTCAATATTCTTTTTTAAGTTTCTGATGTCCAAGTCATTACCTTTATTTGTTACAGAATTACAGCTGGCTTCCAAAGAATCAGCATTCATCAGGGGATTTAACGTATCCGTTAGTAGTCCTCTCAATCTGGTATTAACGTTATTGTCATTTTAGGGAGCGTATTAGAGATATTATTATTGTGTTAACAGGAATGATGGTTATAATGCGATTGCTAAACATGTTTTGAAGGAAGGAACTTCTCGTGTGTTCTTATTTCAAATTTTGCATATA